>NW_025868213.1:0-3833 GCF_002878395.1 Capsicum annuum
TTGTAGCGGTAGTATTGCTACTGAAATGGGGTCTAAGTAGAGTGTTTCTGGGGGTTTGGGGGTGGGGGTGGGGGGTATAAAAGTATAATCTTAAGGGAAGTTTGATGTGATTTTGGGAAAATGATGGATTGTTACAATGTGAATGTATTGTGCTAGGATAGAAGGTTAGTAGGCAGTAGTCAGGGGAGGAGCTACCCTTCAAGTAGGGGTTCATCCCCCTTCATTGGAAATTATGTTATATATACATAGTTAAAATTATTTTTATGTATATATAGTAGATGTTGAACCCCTTTGATTAGTTCGTATGTTCGCTAATGAACCCCCTTAGTGAAAATCCTAGCTCCGCCACTGGCAGTAAGTAGTGTGTAGTCTCATTATCTGTCCATGCTAGTAGGCGTAGTATCGCTCATTATTGTGTCCTTGTTTGTGTCACTATTTGTTGTTTCTAGTACTTCGATTATCGTGTTATTTTGCTGTAGTGAATGTTTAGAATGCTTTGTTATGCTTCCTACCTCTTTTTCTGGATTGCTTTGGATTGTTTTCATGAAGCCGAGGGTATATTGCAAACAGTCTCTCTACCTCTAAGGTAGGGGTAAGGTCAACGTACACGCTATCCTCGCTAGACAACACGTTGTGAAACTACACTGGGTATGTTGTTGTAATCGTCTTGCTTTCAGCAAGATCACTTTTCTTAGACATTTTAGGCTTGCAGATTCTATAAGTGTAACAAATCTACAGCTTTGATTAGTGTTATCAAAGGTGAAAAATGCAAGAAGCTCTAAGGTCCATTGGAGCTTTAAGCGCAAACAAAGTGTGGGCTTTAATGAAGACAGACACAAAGTAAAAAAATACAAATATGTTAAGTGTAGTTCAAGACTAATAATTATAAGCATAGATAACAAACATATGGACAAAGAAACTGAAAAGACAAAGTGAAATGTCAATTGTTCAGTCTCGTCTCTTTAGGAAAACTATGCCTTAGAGTATTGATGACGACACTGAAGCGCTTTCTATACAGGTGAAGCACACAACCACATGTTTTGTGCATCGATTTAGGGCTTAAGCGCGCCTTTGATAACACTGCTTCTGAAACATAGGATCTCCAAATGTAACATAATTGAATATGCCAACCGAGGTTGTTTTGTTTTATATTTTGATTCGTTTACTCTCAGTTGGCGAAGGAGTTGGTGCATATCCTACCAAGAGAAATCCTTTAATTCAACCGAAGTTAAATACGCTTGAAGGGCATGACTCTAGACGTAGAAGTAGCATCGGGATAATACCTGAAACTGTCGAGGACCTGCAGCAGAATCCAGGGATTAGTGATCTGGATATCTTCAAGTACGAAGAAATGAAATTGGCTACGAAGCACTTTCGAAGGGATCAGGTTCTCGGAGAGGGTGGATTTGGCATCGTCTACAAGGGAGTTATAGATGAACAAGTCAGGCCGGGATACAAGACCACTTACGTTGCCATTAAGGAGCTTGATCCGGAAGGTCTTCAGGGCGATAGAGAATGGCTGGTAGGTGCTTTGGCTTCTTGTCTGTCGACACATTAGATTGTTTGATTATCTGAAATCCTGTTTCATGCATCGGTATAGTTTAGTTTTCACTTGCAAGAGTCACCCACTGGCCACCATCTCTACGTTTTGGCACCATATCCTCCTCTAATCAACTGTTCTCCAAGCAAGCAATGAAGGAACGATGGCAAAAAGAGTAGCAAATACATGCTTGTCAAGAACACGCAATGCCTGATATGCGTTAATAAAACAAGATAGATTCACCAATTCTAGGGGCAGATTTCTCAAATTTCATTTTAGCCTATGCTTCCATCAAATTTTGCTGTGATTTAGCGCCGTATGACCAGATATTTGAATGGTTTTCAGCCTTACGATGATGCTGTATAATGGAAATTAATCATGTAAAATATGCACAGCGCTTCACTTGCCAATGGCCGTATACTGATTGTCTAGTTACTTTACGTGTAATATGTTGCAAGATACTCCGGTGAATTTTACATGCTGATCAACGTTTTCCTTGTCCTTTTCAACATGAAGTAAAAGTCGAAAACGTTTATATAAAATATGTAAATTTCTTGTACTAATGGAAACTTAACTGGGACATAACATCACCTCATGTTGACCTGGTTTCATTTGAGCGGTAAGCATTCTTTTGGGAACTGTTGAAAAGAGTACATGTAAAGGGCGTTATGGATGGGCGGACGCTTTTGTTATTCTGAAGGAAGTTTGTTTTCTGAACCCAATTTATACACGAAAAGGTTGTCTTCTGACCGGATATGCTAGGGAAGTTGCAAAACTATGTTGCTCGTCCTTGCTTTTTCAGGCGGAGATGAACTATTTGGGGCAGCTTCGACATCCAAATCTGGTGAAGCTTATCGGATATTGCTGTGAGGACGAACATAGACTGTTGGTTTATGAGTATATGGCATCTGGCAGCCTGGAGAAGCACCTTTTTCCAAGTGAGTACTTAATATCAATGCGAGTTCATGTTGGTAAAGGTGAAACTATTCTCTATTCGCGTAAAAGTAAATGAAATGATAACTAGAACGTAAGAAGTGATGCAAGTTATGGGAATTAGCTTTTTTCTATCTCATTGACGTCTTGTACTTTAGGAATGTGTGCTACTCTAACATGGTCGAGGAGGATGAAAGTTGCGTTGGATGCTGCTAGAGGTCTTGCTTTTCTTCACGGAGCAGAAATGCCAGTAATATATAGGGACTTCAAGACCTCAAACATTTTGTTAGACGCGGTGAGATGTTGTTTTGCTGATGTACATTGTTTCCTTTGAAGTGCTCGTGAAACTTTTATATAAGTTTCAATGTCCATCTTTGTTTGGATTTGGATCTGCAGGACTTCAATGCAAAGCTTTCCGACTTTGGACTGGCAAAAGATGGGCCAATCGGAGATCAGACTCACGTATCAACTCGTGTTCTGGGTACTTATGGTTACGCCGCTCCAGAATATGTCATGACTGGTGAGTCTAACAGCACCTTGTCCTACTCTTAAACTGTCTATATCCCACGCTTTGCCATCCGTTTACTAACAAAAACCGCGTATGATGTACCAACACGCCAAAGATTTGGTGCCTTCTGTATAATCCTCTATGCATATCGCTTATGATTCTTCGGTTTACTGTTCTGTTTATCGATCATTCTTGCTGCTCGACGCTGTAAACTAAGTTGCAAAGTTGAATCATTCAGGACATTTGACAGCAAGAAGCGACGTCTATGCTTTTGGTGTTGTTTTGCTTGAGATGCTCATCGGAAGGAGAGCAATCGACAAGACTAGGCCAAGCCGGGAATACAACCTTGTAGAGTGGGCACGTCCGCTCCTGACTCATGACAAGAAACTCTTTAAGATACTCGACCCTAGACTCGAAGGACAGTACTCCTCCAAAATCATCGTAAAGGTTGCTAGTCTTGCCTATCAATGCCTTAGCCAAAACCCAAAAGGGAGGCCTCTTATGAGTCAAGTAGTTGAAATTCTTGAAGCCCTTCAACCACAAGGCAAAGATATGATTTCTCTATAATAGTCGTCCTCTATAACAACATTTTACTGTAACAACAATGTCTTTTTATGGAACCGATCTTTCATGTTATGTTATATTATATGTTACGCACGGCATGTGGAACAAACGACGTTGTTATAGAGATGTTTGTTTGACTACACATATTGTTACTTTTCTCATTCCTTCATCTAAGGGATTGTAATCTTGGAAGACATAATGTCATGTATCTATTTTAGTTTCTTGTCTAGCTCTCGTTCATAGCTTTGCTACAGATGATACGTGAGGAATCTTGTTATAGCGGTTCTT
>NW_025868214.1:0-4459 GCF_002878395.1 Capsicum annuum
AAGCAAAGAACAATGTTAGCTTTTCCAGGCCCTATACTAGAACTACACTAAGTTCGTCTACTCTCAAGAGAGAGAATTTTTAATGTTTCAATCTTTCATCTTTCATAAACTAAAGAGAAAAGACCTAAAATGCACTACTGATAGTATATTACAAAAGTAGACAAAAAGACCACATTACCCTTAATGACTAAGGGTGGCCTTGGTGTGTTGGAAGACAATATGAATTGTCCAAAATACCCTTAAAGCTAAGTGACCAAAATGCCCTTAGTAAAGAGAATCAAAACCGTGAACTAACAAAGGTGGTCCAAATCCGAGAGTCCTTAAGTCTTCAAGGCTCCAAGCAATCTTCCACATTTGGGTTTGATCAATGGTAGACTAAAAACGTCCCCTCCAAGTATGATCCCATGCCTCCATACAACCAAAGCTTGATTATTCACATAGTGACTTTGAATGATGTCATCAAAAGCTAAGGCGGTCATTATTCTTGTATCATCCTCCTCTTCTTGAAAAGGATTCGACCTCGAATTCAAACCTTGCAAAACCGAAGAGAGGGCAAACAAATACAAACTCCTCATGGCATGAGGGTTAGGGTTAGCACAATAAATCATCTCAACATGCCAAGGTTGCACATATTTGCAATATAACCAAGGATCCTTTGAATTAAATATAAAAATCTCAATAATCACCAAGAGATAAAGAAACTACATAGGTCCTAATGGTATCAAATAATTAACAAGATAGAACTTCCTTCATCTCATGAGCCATAAGACACCATTGCTTCTTTATCTCATCAAAAGACCACACCAAGGGGGGTGTTTTGATTGGTTCTAAAGTCCATAAAATCCATATAGCATTATCACACACACACATGGACAGACCAATAAACTTCCTACCTCGACATAAAATAAATCCAAAACTAGCATGGATATCATCATAGGCAAAGAGGTAGTATAGGAAAGAATCACATGCAAAGGAATTCACGGGTGAAGAATAAGTATTTAAACAAATACACATTCTTTCCTTCAAACAACTAGACAACTTGGAATCCACAAGTTGGAATTCATGCAATTTAGGCACAAGTATGTCAAATAAGGATGCACATTTAGAAACATTACCCCAAGGAGTCAATGACACATTTGTCCTCGGGTTTTCAAGAAGGACTACACATTCCTTATCCATAAGAGTACTCTCGTCTTTTAAAAAGAGATTTCCATCTTTAGGAGAAATGTTGTCACACTATAGTGGGTTAGCATATCGGCTATAGCTTCCAAGACAATCTATTTCACGGGCAGATTCGGAACAAACACATCCAGCACTCTCTAAAAGCTTAATATCACATTTTAAAGAGATTTCAAGTACAAGATTATCCCAAGAATAGCTCTCGGGTTCACTCCCCTTTTGTTGACCAACTTTTTCAAATACTTCACTTACTTGATTTCGCTTAATCACATCACACACATACTCAAGTGGTGAAAATTTTTCACAAATAGGTTGATCAACACCAATTGCACAAGACAATGTACTTTCGCTCAACATATAGGCTTCAACACTAGGTGGACATAAATCGATCTTACAAGAAGAGTCAATTTGGTCATTAGGATCAACTAGTGTATCCACACTCACAACATGTACATCATTAACAAAAGGCAAAGAATCATTAGACTCACAACAAGAGTTAGCTATTTTACCTTGAAGTTCTTGAGTCGACTCTCCTTTGCCGTGTTGTGAAGGTCCTCCATAAGCTTGGGCAGCAACTTCACTTTGGCATTGATCTCCATTACTTGCCATGTCGGTACCTACATAAATGTCCTTAGAAATAGGAGGACAAACAATATTAGCTCGGTTTGGTGGCGATCCCCTCGCTTCACTCCACATAAACTCTCCTTTTTTCACTCTCAGATTACCACCTTTCACACCCTTACTCCTCTCAATCTTTTTTCTCTTATAAGCATTCGGATTGGAGTAAGTATTCACTTGTCTTTGCAGCTTGGGCAGCATGTATGTCATGAGGTGATTTCCCAACCGGTCTCTTACAACATTAGGCCAATTTTGCACATTTAGAACTCTATGTTGTGCAAACCAATCGACACCTAAGCATACATGACCATATTTTAATGGAAGAATATCACACCATACCTCCTCATGGTACTCAAATTGGGAGAAGACAACTTTGACCCTCTCGGTAACCTTAAACTCGTCCAAGAAGTATGGAACGAGTAAAGGTTCACAAAACAACCCCAAGTAGTCAACCATGGATGGAACGATGTAGTTTCTATAGTACCTATGATTTAACACAACGAGACAGCCCGGTATCCCACAAATTGTCACCTTTCCGGAGTATACACTCCTTCTTGGATCAACATTATAAAGGACACGAGTACCCCTCATTTTGGAGATGCATACCCTCTTCTTCTCGTTGAACAACCTCCACTAGAGCTAGTATAACCATTCACACTATATCAATCTTGATAAGAAGTATTAAAAGGTGGAGAATATAAATCTTCACACTCCTCACATGTACTTTTATCATAGCTCTCATAAGCTTTGAGAATGAAAGGGTTATACCTAACACCAAATCTAGGTTTGGAGTGAGAAGTGTAGGACTCCTCACATGCCCCAACGTCATCATAAGATCCATCACGAGGTCCTACATGATCTCCAAAGTCACCATAAGAACTAGGCACTTCATGCACCTCATTTTCTCCCTCAAAACAATAACTTTCAAATCTTCCCAAGTTTCGATCATGGCTATTTTCATAGCCTCCACAATCTCCCTCAACTTCGTAGCCATGAAACCCCTCACTATAACCATAGTCTCCCATGTTGTAGTCACAATAATCCCCGGCTATCGAAGACATATTCCCCTTATATCACCTTTTGAACCTATAAAATGAACAAACAAGATTAGTAGTAAAAGCTCCTCACCAACACTCGTATTCACTCACTTTTGTGATCCTCACAATTGGAGCAGCAAATATTGAAAGTTGCTTATACTCCGATAGTCAAATAAGATGTCAATTCTACTTGGCGGTCGGAGTGGATTCTTGCTTGATCGACTCAAGAACCAAAACAAAATTACTTACGAACTTGAAACAAAGAAGTTACTAAAAGTTAAAAATGAGAAAAGCACACAAATAACGAAGACACGAAGAAACGGATTCAATAATTAAACTACACCTAAGTAGGTGATTGCTAGTTGTTAATTAATTCTAGAATCAAGACATGAAACTAATGAAACAATAAGCTGAAACTAAGAATCTAAAATTTGAGCTCGAAAATATTGCGTGAACAGTAGCAGTGATGACATGGCAGCCACGTATTGGTTCGGTTTTATCAAGCGGTTATTCTCAAAGGTTCAAGTCTTGGTCAAAAATTAATTTAGATTGGTGGAATTTGTTTTAGGAGGGAAAATAAGTCTTGAAGCCTTTTTTTCAAGTTTCAAATTTCAAGACTTGACTTTTGTAGTACTTTTTCTTAAAACACGGACCCTTGTTTCATGGGAAAGTGGTTGAGAAGTGATGTAAAGTCTTTAGTGTATAGGAAAAGTCTGAGTCCCAAGTACTACACCTTGAAACTTGGATCTATGTCTTGCAAGACTAACACAATACACACTCTTTTTCTTCAACTTCTAAGATCAACAACCACTTTTTTTTTCAACAATATATGGAGATGGTGAAGAACACCAAGAACATAAACTTTGAGTCTTGAAGTTCTAAGGTTCAAGTTGGACCTCCCAAACAACAACAACAACTTCCCAAGCTTAAATTCCACAACACAATCTCCACAATACTTGTTCAAAACTTGAACCAACAACACATCACACATTCAAGTCTCGAACCCGCAACAACAATCGGCCACACTTTGTTCACATTAACAACATCAATATTTCAAGCTCAAATCTAAGATATAGACTCAACGTGTTAGTGAGGAACAAAACTAACACTTAGAGACAACAAAAAAAAGTAAAAATATTGGCCAATACACAACAAGAACACAATTTTCAGTCAAGAACACAAAATGGACAGATTGCTATTTTTTTGAAATTTTTAGATTTCAACTTTTTTTTTAACAATTTTTTTTTGATTTTTCAACTAACAAGCCCAAGATTGATCTTGTGGGAACAAGATCAAGCCATGTTTTGATACCAAATGATACGGGAATGACAAAGGAAACACGAAATCACACTCCAAAATCAGTCCACTAATCTTAAGGATTCGAGGACCAAGATGGAGACCACACTCAGATTCGCTACCAACAACAAGAATACAAGAATACAAGATACAAGGGTGTATTTCAACACCAAAAGAGCTATAAAACGTGATGAACAGTATCAACAACAATAACACAAGTTTTGGATTCAATAAATGACCCAAAACAGTCCACAACACAAGATAACAACAACAAAAGTAAAGGATAGATAGTGAGACCAAGATTATTACAAGATTAAGAACTAAAGAGT
>NW_025868215.1:0-5532 GCF_002878395.1 Capsicum annuum
GTTGAATCAAAAGTAATTTAAAGGTCAAATTTGGCTAGGGTTTGTTCTTTCTCAATGATTGATGATGAAAATGAGTTTTTAAACTCATATACATGTATATATACATATATTCCCGTCCATAATATAATAGAAAATGACCAAAATGCCTTTAAAATTTCAATAATGTCAAATTTGTCCTTTGGTGGACTGTTTTGGTAAGCTAAAGTAGATCGACCATAACTCTTTGCTATGATATTGGATTTGGGTGAAATTGGTATCGTTGGAAGGATAATTCAAAGGGCTTTAATTTCATATGAAGTAGGTCACCCAGTTCATCCTGTACAAGGAGTTATGGTAGTTTGAAGTTGACCCTAAAAATCTATTTTGATAGGCTGAAGTAAAATGAGTATAACTCCTTACTCATACGTTGGATTTGGATGAAAACAATTGCATTGGAAATAAGACTCAAAGATCTTTATTTTCATAGGTCGCAGTTCTCCCATTTCATTATATTAAGGGAGTTATGATCATTCAAAGTTGACCCAAAAATTCGGCTGGCCTCAGTAGTTTGTGTGCAGGAAATTTTCCTGCACATTTACTATTCCCAAATATCACGGCCACCATTTTATAGTTTCGAATGTGCTCGATTATATCCGAAACCTATCCATTTTTGGAAATCTTTATATCTTTGAAAAGCTTATTCAATAACCTTCGCATGGAACCATCGATGGGCAAATTCCGGTATAAATAAAATAAAAAAATTAATTCCATATAAATAAGAACAATACACGTACTTGAATACGCCAATACACGTACTTGAATATGGGGTGTTACATCCTTCCCCCCTTTATGACATTCGTCCTCGAATGTTAGCGTAGTTATTCAACCGAAACAAGTTAAAGTCCATCATTAACATTCACATCATCACATAAATACTATGCATATATAAAAAAACTTACTTGCTAATGTTCTAACTCCGTTTCTTGAACTTCCCCTTCATCTTTGAACAAATGAGGGTACTTAGATTTCATTGCTTCCTCAGCTTCCCATGTAATCTCTTCCCTCTGACGATTTCTCCAACGTACTTTCACCGATGCTATCTCTTTATTTCTCATCTTCTTAGCTTGGCGATCTAGAATAGCAATAGGAACTTCCTCATAGGTAAGATCTTCCACAACTTGCACATCCTCAATAGAAGTGATATGTGATGGATATCTGATGCACTTTCGAAGCATTGACACATGAAATATCGGATGTACTGATGAGAGCTCTTGGGGTAGCTCTAATTCATATGCAACTTGTCAAAACCTTCGAGTGATCTTATACGGGCCTATATAACGTGGACTCAACTTCCCTTTCTTGCCAAATCTCATTACCCCTTTTATTGGTGATACCTTCAAAACTACCCAATCACCTATAGAAAACTCTAGACCTCTCCTTCTACTATCCGCATATGACTTGTGTCGACTTTGGGCTATTTTCAGTCATTGCTGAATTACTTTAACCTTCTCTATGGCTTGATAAACAAGATCCGGTCCGAACAAAAGAGTTTCACCCACTTCGAACCATCCTATTGGTGATCTACACTTCCTTCTATATAAAGCTTCATATGGTGCCATTTTGATACTTGAATGATAGCTATTATTGTAGACAAACTCAATAAGAGGTAAATGATCATCCCAGTTGCCCTTAAAATCTATTACACAAGCTCGTAGCATATCTTCAAGTGTTTGGATGGTGCGTTCTGCTTGTTCATCTGTTTGAGGGTGAAAAGCTGTACTCAACTTCATTTGTGTTCCCAAACACCTCTGAAAAGACTTCCAAAAGTTTGTGGTAAATTGGGTTCCCCGATCTGATATAATAGAGATTGGCACTCCATGTAATCGGACTATCTCTTTAATGTACAGCTTCGCATACTCTTCAACTGTGTAAGTGGTCCTAACTAGTAGGAAATGTGCGGATTTGGTGAGCCTATCAACAATCATCCATATAGAATCAAACTTCCGGGATGTACGAGTCAAACCAGTAACGAAATCCATGTTGATCATGTCCCACTTCCAGCTTGGAAGATCAATGCATTGCATATAACCTCTGGGTTTTTGGTGCTCAACTTTAACTCTTTGACAATTTGGACATTCAGCTACAAATTCTGCAATGCTCTTCTTCATGTCATTCCACCAATACCTATCTTTCAAATCTTGATACATTTTTGGTTGATCCTGGATGAATGGAATACCTTGAACAATGTGCCTCTGTCATAATCTTCTTTCTTAGCCCGTCTACATCCGGCACACACAATTGGTTTTGGCACTGAAGTACTCCTTCTCGCGTAAGCTCAAATGCCTAGGTTGCACCACTCTGAATGTTCTCCTTAAGCTGTAATAAAATAGGATCTGCATATTACTTCTCTTTCACTTCAGCTACTAATAAAGATTCCGCAGCATTATGTACAATAAGCTCTTTATCCAAAGTTTCAAGAAGGCGAACTCCCAAACTAGCTAACTGGTGAAGATCTTTAATTATCCCTTGCCTTTCTATAGGCGCCATCATAGCCTTACGACTTAATGCATCAGCTACCACATTTGCTTTCCCTGGATGGTACAAGATATCAACATCGTAGTCCTTTAATAGTTTAAGCCATCTCCGCTGCCTTAAATTTAGATCCTTCTGATTAAAAATATATTGCAAGCTCTTATGGTCAGTATATATATCAACATGAACCCCATATAAGTAGTGGTGCCATATCTTTAAAGCAAAAATAACTGCTGCCAGCTCAAGATCATGTGTAGGATAATTTTTCTCACGTGGCCGCAATTGTCTAGAAGCATATGCTATTACCTTACCATGCTGCATCAATACACATCCTAAACCAATTCTGGAAGCATCACAATACACTGTATACCCTTAAGTGCCTTCTGGAAGTACCAACACAGGTGTAGAAATCAACTTGTTCTTTAAATCTTGAAAACTCTTCTCACTGGCATCATTCCATTGGAATTTGGATGCTTTATGGGTTAGCTTGGTTAAGGGTGCTGAAATGGAAGAAAAGCCTTTAACAAACCTTCTATAATAACCGGCCAACCCGAGAAAACTACGAATCTCCATAGGCATTGTGGGCCTTGGCCAGTTCTTCACAGCTTCTATCTTTTGAGCATCAACCTTTATCCCTTCACTAGCTACAATATGACCCAAAAATGCCATCGACTTTAACCAAAACTCACATTTAGAGAACTTTGCATAAAGCTTACAATTACGAAGAGTCTTTAATGCCTGTCGTAAGTGATTGGCATGGTCCTCTTCTGATCTAGAATAAACTAGAATATCATCTATAAAAACTATCACAAATACATCCAGGAATGGCTTAAACACCCTATTCATCAAATCCATAAAAGCTTTGGGTACATTTGTTAGCCCAAATGACATAATTAGAAACTTATAATGACCATACCGTGTTCGAAAAGTTGTCTTGGGTATATCCTTCTCTTTGACCCTCACTTGGTGGTAACCTGACCTTAAATCAATCTTAGAAAAGCACTTGGCACCCTGTAACTGATCAAATAAATAATCAATTCTTGGGAGAGGATATTTATTCTTAATAGTCACCTTATTCAATTGCTGATAATCAATACAAATCCTCAGTAAGCCATCCTTTTTGTGCACAAATAACACTGGTGCTCCCCAGGGGGACATACTAGGCCTTATGAATCCCTTCTCTAGCAAATCTTTCAATTGCTCTTTCAATTCTTGTAATTCTGCTGTGGCTATTCTATACGGAGGAATGGAGATTGGTTGGGTGCCTAGTATTACATCAATACCAAACTCTACTTCTCATTTAGGAGGCAAACCTGGAATATCTTCAGGAAATACATCAGAAAATTCATTTACCACCGGAACAACGTGAAGAGTTGGTGGCTCCGCTTCTATATCCCTTGCTTTAACTAAATGATATATTTATCCCTTGGAAATCATTCTTCTTGCCTTAAAATAAGAAATAAATCTACCTCTTGGTGCGCCAATTTCACCTTTCCATTCAAGGACTGATTCATTTGGAAAATGGAAATACACCTTTTTTCGTGCAACAATCAATTATGGCATAACAAGACGCCAACCAGTCCATACCCATTATAACATCAAAATCTACCATTTCTAACTCCACAAGATCAGCCATCGTATCACGACCACAAATAGTTACTATGCAATTTCGATAAACCCTTCTAGCTATAATAGATTCCCCAACCAGTGTGGACACTTCAAAGGGCTTAACTAACAGTTCAGGTATTCTTTCAAACTTTTCAGCAACCAATGGAGTAACATAAGATAATGTAGAATCGGGATCAATTAAGGCATATACATCGAATGAAAAGATAGACAACGTACCCATAACCACATCTGGGGAAGCCTCTAAATTCTGTCGATTCGCTAGAGCATACGTACGATTTTGAGCCCCGCTAGAACTCATGGCTCCTCTATAACCTCTAACATGACCCATTGGTTGTGCACCCCTTCCTGAATAAGGCATCGATGATGATGATGCAACAAATAACCTCGTAGGTCGTGCCATACCCCCTATGCCCTTTCGTGGGTATTCTCTCATCATATGCCCCGACATACCTCACCAAAAGCAAACATTGGTCCCCAGCCGATATGTGCCCAAATAATACCTTCCACATTTATTGCATGGCTCTCGAAGAGGTCTCGATTGGCTCATATTCCCTTGCCCTTGGTACCCCACTGTCCGCGAACTTTGACTCTCACTTCTGTGCCTAAATTGATTTCCTCTAGACCCTTGGAACTGTGGTGGGGAACTAGCTGCAGAATAAGAGGATAATGGCCTAGGTGGTCTAGCAAAAAACTGTGGTCTGAACCCTCCTTGGGATGCCATGAACTTCCCTATAGATCTGGCCCTCCTAGAATATCCTCTTTCTAATTCCTGTGTTCTTCTCCTCTGCCTCTGATCTTCTATTTTTTGTGCAAAAGCTTGGATCCTCGCTATGTCCATATCTTTGTTCAAATCGGCAATAGTATAATCTTTAACCAGATATGGATCTAGCCTATCCACATATTGATGAACTCTGTCATCCATAGTAGCTACAATATTAGGAGCATATCTAGACAAGGAATTAAATCGGAGACTGTACTCCCTCATGCTCATATTCCCCTAACAAAGATTTAAAAACTGATCTGCACGGGCCTGACGAATCTCGAATGGAAGATAATGATCAAAAAATGCCTCTCTGAAC
The DNA here is from genome assembly GCF_002878395.1 of Capsicum annuum. NCBI lineage: Eukaryota > Viridiplantae > Streptophyta > Magnoliopsida > Solanales > Solanaceae > Capsicum > Capsicum annuum. The sequence goes on from NW_025868215.1 coordinate 5,220, forward strand.
TCTTTCCAAGTAGCTGGGGGTGCATCAATACCCCTAGATTGTTATTTCGGTCGCCACCGCATTTTTGATACTTTGAAACAATGATACATCAATAAGAGACATATAAATAGACCATCAATGCAATAACAATGAAGTAAGAGCTCATTGGCACATCAATGAAGTGTTTTGGAGTCATCAATGCCATAACAATGAAGTAGGAACTTATTGGTATATCAATGAAACTTTTTGGAGTCATTAATAGAACATGGATCTTGTTTGAGTAACCGGATACCTTCTGACATTCATTAGTGCAATAAACATGTAAGATTTGGAA
>NW_025868216.1:0-2301 GCF_002878395.1 Capsicum annuum
ATTATTGAGGTTTTATGAAAGTTATGGTATATGTGGATATAAAATGTCGTACTATTGTTCTAGTTGATTATTTATCTTGTACTGTGATATCAGAGAAGATTCATATTCGATTTTGTACCTTTACTTCGAGTTATTGTCTTACTTTATATTGTCGTTATATTAAAAATTACCTCAGTCGGTGGATGATGCCTACTGAGTACCCATATTTTTGTACTCGTACTATAATTTTGTACCTTATTCATGTAGACCCGAGTTCTAGTTGTGCCATTCAATTGAGATCGTGCAGTGTTGATCATCAGGAGATAAGGTGAGCTTTTAGAGATCTAGTTTCCCTTTTTCCCTTCTATCCTTCTTCTATCATTTCCATTCAAGATGAATGTATAAGACTATTTAAGACTATTAGACATTAAGATGTAATTTCTATTGTCAAATGTAGAGATGCTCTTGCACTAATACTATCAGGTCATGGTATTTGTATTCGAATATTACTTTTTTCTTTGTGGAATGTCTTTGTCATATTTTTTACCATATAGGGTCCATGTTGGATGTTCATACCAAGGTAACCCATTGCATTAGCTTTGGGTTACAGTGTTGGCTTACCTACAGCTGGGTTATTATAGGTGCCATCATGACTCGAAAATTGGGTCATGACTAATTTGTATTAGAGTCTAGGTTTCACAAATATTACTGGTACAAGAGCAAGTGTGTAATAGAGTCATGCGGATCGGAATATTGATGACCGTTTTCGATCTTCGGCAGGCTATATGATCTTATTAGGAGTCTGTCATTTCCTTCGCTCATATCGTATAAAGAGTATAAGTTGGTTTGTTGGATATTCTCTTAACATTAATCTTTTCCAGATGCCTAGGACTCACGCTATAGTTATATATGAGGAGGGTCTCGAGACCTAGACTCGTGATGTGTCCCCAGTTAGGGATCACGGTGGACCTCTCTCGAACCCTATTCCTGCACACGAGCTAAAGACTTCCCCACCTCATCTAGCGGTGGGCCATGGATCAGCATAGGATCCGCTAGGATATATCCCTTCTTCTTTGCTTAGATATGTTATAGTTCAGCTAGTACAGGAGTGTAGGATGCAGTTGTGTTCTTGGAGTTGAGATTTCTCCTATTCTTGTAGTTGTTCAACCGGCAGCTGCTTAGCCAGTGGTGACCTAGCTGCTATGTCTGCTGAGGAGAAAAAGATGTTGGGTAAATTCTAGAGGTTTTCTCCATATACGGTTTTTGGTGCTTTTGGAGAGGATGCATTTGACTTTCTGACTACTTATGAGGATAGGCTTAGTGGGTTAGGCCTTGTTAAGACCTGTGGTATGGATTACACTGCATTTAAGTTTGACTTATCAGCTCAGCACTAGTGGAAAGGATTTGTGAGTTCTAGGCCAGTTTGATACTTTCTTATCTCTTGGTCTCAGTTCTCTAAGATGTTCTTGGAGAAGTATATGTTACGCACCCTTAGAAATATCTTGAGAATAGTTCTCTAGATTAGAGTAGGGTTCTATGAAAGTCGCTTAGTATAAGGCTCATTACCATTTATTAGCTAGGCATGCGACTTCTATCTTGGATGTAGAGTATGGAAGAGTTTACTTCTTTTTGTGAGGAGAAAGTCTTCTTATTCGGAAGGCTACTTAGATTTTGGTTGCTGTGGGTAGGACATTTGCTGACGTTTCTAATCATGCTAGAGTGATGGGGGACAAGAAGCATGAGGGCCGTGATAAGAGCCCTAAGTTGTAAGGTATATTTGGTGGGTGTAGTAGTAGTTCCCAATTTAGGGGTGGTATTTCTTATGACGGACATTCTCTATGTCATTATTTTCAGCCTCAGAGTTAGGCTAGTCGACCAGTCTAGGCAGCTATTTACACCACTGACGGAGGTCAGTTAATTACTGTGGTCACCCTAGTAAGGGAGATAATCAGTCCTTGAGAGGTTCATCTTTAGGCAATGTTAGGCATGGAAGCCATGCCAGATTTGTGTGTTCTAGTTCTACTCGTGATTGTTGTTATACTTGTGGACTTCTCGGTCATATCTCTAGGGAGTACTCCAGTCGTGGGGTGATGGTACTTTCAGCCTAGAGAGCTACTCACATTAAGGGTGATGGTAGTTATAGCCTAGAGAGCTACTCACATTAGGGCAGTTGATCCTTCAATTAGATATGGTTTACAAAGTCGTAGGGGTAGTTACCAGGGTGCTCGAGGTGATACATAGATAGGCAGGATAAGAGGTCGATTAGGTGCCCAGCTAGGTAGCGAGTGTGGTCAGTTGTATTGAAACACCAAAGAATGTTCC
>NW_025868217.1:0-6072 GCF_002878395.1 Capsicum annuum
AAATAATCATAATTGGCAAGCTTGAACAATTTACATATATACATAATCAAAATCTCATGGTAGGATATCTTGGAAATAAATTCATTTGCCAAATTCATAATAATCCATAATAAAAATTAAAGATACGGGCACAAGAACGGAAGAATTATTCTTGTTCAAAGCCCCACATACCTAAAAATGGAAGATAAATATGAATTTTTGACTCCGAAACTTTATTCACGAAAATAAAGGGTGCTTCTCGAAGCCCTTAACATGATCAACATGAATCTCAAATCAATTTGAAATTTCTACGGTTCAATCAGAGACATAGAAGGATGAAATTTGGAGTAGTAGGGTTGGGGTTTCAGCCTTTGGAAATTTTGGAGAAAAATGAGCTATGAATGCTCTTAATGGACTTAAATCCATGGTTTCCCTAGATGGATTGGAGTGGGAATGACCAAAATACCCTTAAAAATCAAATAATGTCAAATCTGTCCTTTGGTGGACTGTTTTGATAGGCTGAAGTAGATCGATCATAACCTTTTGCTCCGATAGACAAATTGGATGAAACTAATTTAATTGGAAAGAGGACTCTCAGAGCTTTCTGTTGATATATAGTAGCTCACCCAGATCATTATGTACAAGGATTTATGGTCATTTGAAGTTGACCCTAAAATTCGCCTAGCCTCAGTATTTTTTTCCTGAACATTTACTGTTCACCACTATTCACGGTTAGATCGAAATGATCATAACTCATCGCTCGAGTGTCTGTTTTGGATGATCCACATATCGTTGAAAAGCTTATTCGATGCTCTACGTGATGACAGGTTGCATATCCATAAATTCCACACAGAAAAATTATTAATCACGATAAAGAATAGAATTCAATATATTTTCATCCGAGATCTTAACGGACTCTTGGAAAGATAAAAAGGCTTTAACGACTCGACACATTTGGGAGAAAAATATTTAATGGGAAAACTCGGGGTATCACATCATCTCCCCCTTGGAAGTATTCGTCCCCGAATATCGCTCGTTGGGTTAGGAAGACATGGAAAATTGAGGATACGCAACTAAAATAGCTTGATAAACAAGTTTATATTTTTCTAAGCTTTGGAGTACTTTCTGACGCATAAGCTCATGATCACAACGACATAGTTGAGTCTATTACTAAAAGAGTTGGATGAAGAAAAAATTATTAACTTCGATTTAAATCCGCATTCACAAGGAAAGAGATGAAAGATCTAGGATATGAAAACTCGGGATATCACAATATCTCCCTCTTGGGATCGGTCCTCCCCAAATAATACTAATTGATACACGGAACACTTTATGATCGACCCATGGATTAATACTTGAGTCGGGAACAAAAGCAAAGGCTAAATAGAATTTGGTAACTCGCTTCGACGCAAATAAATCATTCTTGAAATGGTTATGCTCACGAAACTTCAAGTAGTGAGATTGGACCACATCGGAAGATGGAAGAAATATATGAATCCTTCGGAATAAGTGTCAAGTTGAATTTCTAGGTGCACGGACCGAATCAAGACACGCTCTCATTCAATTAGGACATGATTCAAAATCTTTTCAAGGAACTTTCAACGCTACTAGGAAGCAATTGGGTTTGGGATATGGTCCGAACAATATATATATATATATATATATATATATATATTGAAATAAGGATTTATAACTCGACCCCAATTTTAAGTATGGAGCGTAGGTTGATCAGTCTTATATCAAAATAAAAGTACTAAACCCCACGCAGTACAACTTACTTTCAAGCTTATCAATACGCTTCACACACCCTTTCTCCGCAATACTTTTTTCCCCAAATACCAAACTCACTTGATTCAATTCATAATTCTCACAAGCCATTTGCAATCTTGTCTATTCAAATCTAACTAAGCCAAACTCTCTCTCCTCATTTTCAAGCTTAATTTGGAGTCACCAATTCCTCCACCTAACACCGTAACATAGCACTATTTCGAATTATAAATTTACACACATCCACATTGTTATAATTCCTCATCTCACAGATAATTCTTATTACCACTCAATCAACTCTAATCCACGTAATACTCACAATTTTCAACTATCATATTCATATCAACAAGCCTTGAAGCTTAGGGAACTATTCATATGCATATACGCAATTCAACTTATAGCAAGGCCAAGGCTTGCAACTAATATCCTCAGACAGGAGATATATTCACAATACATGAGTGCTATGCAAGATCAATTTACAAGAGCTTTTAGCTTAGACTTCTAAATCAACATAGACACCAAAACTTATCGATAATATAAACTTTAATCTCCATCCATATATACACACATGATGTTCAAGCCTATCTTTATAATTATGTATACACTCCTAATCAACACCCATAAAACACCTTTTTCAAATTCTACAATCCTTTATTAAGACAACTTCCGGGCACTATTCTTAAGAAAACACTCACTAACTTTTCCAATTAACTAAGCCATGCATAAGGCTTCACTTCAATAATTCCCCACCTACAAACCTAGATAAACCATCACACAACCACTTTCACAAACACAACACGAAATACTTCAAATAACCATGACATCCATCAAAAGCCTAGCCTTAAGCTTACTCCACACTTGCCACCTTAGCTAAAATGAACATGCCACAATCTTTATCAACAAAAACCCGCTCACTCTCTCCTATCGTTACCACTGTTCATCCACATTCCCTCGACAAATAGAAAGTCATGAAATGGTAGAATATGAAAGGATATTGTGTATGACTTGGTGAGGTTATTGAGGCTGGAGAATTAGGGCATCAAATGCATGAATTCAACTAGAATCAAGATTAAAGATTAAGGACACCCAGGATATAAATTGAATCTTATTGGTCGCTAAGGGTGTTGTCGGTGGACTGAACTTGAACATACAATAAAACTTAAGCACATGCATTATGAACCGTGCAACTTAAGTTTGGAGTTTATAGCTTATGGAATGTCAATTTCGCCTGCTAGAAAAATTGGGACTCCATATTTCGATAGTTAGGAGAATACATGATTTCCCATGATATGCATGAATATGTATTATGATCGGGGGAATGAAACATAAGGCATGAGAAAATATCGAAGTCATTGAAAAGGCTGGGGTAAAATAGGATCAACACCACTACTTCTCACCACTAACTTGCAACCCACTGATACACCTGCCTGAATCCCGCAATCTTAACTTAGTTAATCTTTTTATTTTTTTCTACTATCTCCCCCTTAGACTTAAGCCAACACTCCGAGTCAATGAATCACCATACAAACTCTAGTCCATGGCATTCGCTTTACTCCAGGGTCCCCGAATATACCCATACACAAGATCCATAAATTAACCCGTATAACTACACCTGCAAGCGCAAAACCCAATCTTACCATAACTCTCAAATACCCACCAGCTTAGACAACTTCAAAAGTTATCATACAAACAATTCATGCACTCCGCAGCTTAGATTTTAGCACTTACCATGGATACATCAAACCTTCGCTAAACCATACTAACTTCTTTGTGCTTTACTAACATCACATCTCAATCTAACACCCTCGTCAACCTTTAATGCCCAAGTTAACTCACAATTACATCGTATACCACATATCATCATTCATACTTACCCGATCAAGGATAACACTAACCGCTTAACATTTAATAACTTAAAAAAAATCCCTATAACACCTTGAGAATACAACTACCTCAACACACAATATCACACTTGATCACAAACAAATAGACTTAAGCTCCCGTACATACGGTTCAAACCTACTAAATCTCCTCCCTATCACTAACGTCGTAGCAATTCAATCATTAAATTCATTTTTCTCGTCACCCGCTATACAAACTTAACAACTCACTCTGACTACGATTAACAACAATCTCAACAACCATTTCCATCTATCAAATACCCCAAACATACTAGTCCACCAAACTCTCATAACGACAATAATCATCCACAATTCCATGGCCTATGCCATAATAATTTATTAACACCGCCTTCCACCACGTTTCCAACCCCCCGGTTCCAACCAATGCAAAAACAACAGAGTAAACAACCAGCTGCTAGTGAATCAAAATATGCCTCACAGGGCTTCACTAGACTTTGGTTTGGTATTTTGAAAAAGGAAATAAATATTAAAACAATTATGCTAGTGAATCGAAATAAGCCCCACACGGCTTCACTAGACTTCAAGTTTTCATCAAAAGATGATCAGAAAATATTTTTAAGAAATAAAAGCCTGGTACACCATAATCAAGGATTCGAGAATATGTGTCTCGCTTTACCTCAACTGAACGACTAAGAGGGATGAGGATACATCTTGAAAGCTCTGGAACCTTTGTTAGTAAGCCCAGGAATATAATCAAGAGAGGAAATTGGAACTAGTTAATCACCCTATCTCAACATTAGTACACGGATAAGGAAAATACGAAATCACATCATGAATTCTAGGGAGAAATCCAAAAATACTTTCGACATAGGCTTAATGCACAAATTTCAAGAACATACATATGACACCTCAATTTTTTAGAACTCAAAAGCACTAATGAAATTATTTTTTTCTAGCTCACTTACAAGCCCGTAATATCATAGGAGATTATCTAAGAAAACACCATCTATAAGGATTTATGCTTGACTATATCCGGTATTTTAGAACAAGGCGAAATAGCCCAATTTATGCAAGATATGAACCCGTATGAATTTCTTAAAGAACCTTTCCACAGCACGATCTATGACTTGAAAGAAAGGGAACATTTTTCTAAATGCCTCGTAGCCTCTCGAAGAAAAGTACAAACGTCTCCTTACTAATCCGCAAGAATCTACTAGACACGGCTTCATAGATACCCTAGGACACTTGAACTCTGTTCTCTGATACCAAGCTTGTAACGTCCCAAAATCAGATCCCGAGATGTCACACTGTGCTTGAGATCACAAGTGACCCCAAGCTAACCCTTCATCTAGCATAACCCAAAGCAACTGAATAAAATACATAAAATAGAAGAAATAATGCGGAAACAACCAATAACTTAGTCTGACCAACATGAAAGTAAATTTACACGATCACAATTCTGCTCATATATATACAAATTTGAAACTGAATACACTGACTACTAGTGACTGTCTATGAAGCCTCTACTAGCATTGACCAAAGATAGCTGGGTTATGACTCCCAACTACCCCTACTCAATACGACTGAATATAGAAAATACAAAACACCTCAAATCTAAAAAACTCAAGTCCTTGAAGCAAAAGGACTAATCACCTGCCGATCGAGAGCTGCGACCCAGCTGAACATGATATGTGCGCTACATCTTGTACCTACATTTTGGTAAGAATATAGTCCATAGAAATATCTGGGTTAGCACTTTGAAATGTACTAAGTATGTGGGGGGTGCATGCAATAATATAAATAGTATAATTAATTTCATGAAAACATGCATACGGACAATGATGACTCACTTGGCTTGAGTTATATCAAATCATATTTTTCATAATTTCATAATAAACAGTTCATATGATAAAATCTTGTAATCCACATAAATCATTATAAATCATAAATTATGATAAATCATCCTAAATCATCATAAATTATTATATCGTCAAAAATCATCATAGATAAATATAAATCATCATAAATGACCATAAAACATCATAAACATCTCAACTCTTTGACTCAAATCTTGTAGTGACTCTTTAATTCAAGAAACTTAATCTTATGGACACGGGAGTTTCCTATAACTGACAACTCCACATGAGCTACGTGGAATACCAACGTTTGAAACCTCCATTGGTGGGAGCGTCATACTCTTTGCCAGAGAGTACGACCTTAAAACTGCAATAATCACAATCGGGCTCTTTGGCCAATAATATCATCATCAAACAACCCTACGGTGGCACATAGGTTTGGGGAAATACCAAATTTTCCTCTCTGTGCTAAGTACTACTCCCCGACAAGCTTAGAACGCGTTAGGAAATCCACCACAACATCACAAGGGTCTATCATAAAGACCAAATCAAATCTCTTTCTCATTTATCAAATCATATCAATTTGTGGATTACTAACTCAACACATT
>NW_025868218.1:0-3124 GCF_002878395.1 Capsicum annuum
CTAAATCTGCAATAGCATAGAAAGGGTTGTAATCTCTCTCGATCAAAGTAATTAGTAGTGGTAAAAGAGTGAAATAGTAATGGACCAAAATCAATATCGATCTAATTTCCAAAATATCACATTAGTTTTTAAACTCATAATTCATTAAAGAAGGTAGTACAATTCCTATAGCCAAAGAATACATTTTAAAAGTGAAAAAAAAGATCCTTTTTAGAAAACAATAGTAGAATCAAGGGTTTAGTTGGAATCATACCACTAAGTAAATGAAAATGTTCCTGATTATGGATGATACCATAGTATCTAACCAATAACTCTATAACCATCAATAAATCGCAACCACATCATCACAACGGAAAGAGTACTAGCCTTGTGCTCAATTGGTAACAAAATCTTGGCCTCGGGGCCACAACATACAATTCAATATAATATGAACACCATGACCTTGGGGAGACTAAGGTAAATAGGGGAATAAAGCTACTACAAGGGTCTAATCAGGAAGTATTACCCAATTAGAAAGTAATGCTAAGTCTTATGCTAAAGGATTTCTTATGTAAATGTATGGTTAGTCAAGCCCATCATCGGATATAATAGGATTCTACCACCTTAAAAGGTATTATAGGCTAAGGTTTGGGTCACATGTCTATTGTATATTAGGTTAAGTCAGGGTATACTTGTCATCAACCCATCCTATAATCCCTACCAAGCATGCAATCTTTACTATACAGAATCTTAAAAAGATAAGTAGACCAAATCCTACCTCAATGTTGAACCACATTCTTGAATCAGCCATAATTTGCTTGTCCTTGCTCCATAATTCCAAAATAACATCTCACTATCCAAATAGTATTATACATGTTAGTACGAGTAAACCGATACCTATATTGCAATATAAAACTATAGGCCCACAATCAGGTCAAAAATGGGCCCATGGAGATCGCTAATGGAATTTTAAATTTGAATCCCTCATGAGGTCCCCTGAAGGACAAGCAACGTGTTCTCGAAATTTGAGCACATATACGGCACAAATTAGGGATCAAATCAGCCCCAAAACCCAAAGAATCTTAGACCTAAAACTAAGAAATAGATGGATTTTTAGGAAGAATTAACATGAGAATAAAAGGGAAAAGTTTAAGGAATGATGGTTTAACACACTTGAGCTTATTGTGATGAAATCTCATTAATTCCTAAGCCTAAGGTCTAATAACGGATGAAATCAATCAAGAAAATGGTGAAAAATTGGCGAAGAAGACATAAATTGCTAGGGAAATGCCCTTTATGAACGCAGGGCTCGAGGTCCGCAAACGTAAAGGCCACGTGAATTTCCTTCACAAACATAGGATAGGTGCCATAAACACAAAGGACAATAATCCCATCTTTCGCGAATACGATTCTGATAGTCACAAATATAAAAAAATGGATGGACTGGATCGGGGCATACCCACTTCACGAACGTGAGAGGTGAGGTTGCGATTGTGAAGATCAAGAACTCAGCCCTTTGAAAATACAACCCTAGCCTTGTAAACATGAAAAGTACAGGTGGATGCACCATATGCTATAAAACCAAAAAAATTCTAAGTCCTAACGGACTTTGATCGGGTGTGCGAGATTAATTTGGAAACCCGTGTGCACAAATAAATTATGCTACCATACCAAATTCAACTTTCTAGACTCAATGGAACCATCAAAACTTTCATACGAGATTGTTTTGATAAAATATGAGTCCCACACCTAGTTGTATTTAAATCACCTTCTACTCAATAGCCCAAAATGAGTCTGGAAGACTCGGGACCTGAACCAGGAGTCCCCATAGCCTAAAATAAATATTCTAGAGCTAATGAAATTGTTGAATTTACATCTGAGGAAATTTACTAGGAGTTTTGATCTGAGATCAATTCCTTAATAATGAAAGCTCCAAAATAGGAAAATGAGTATAAAATCCCTACGAACTTCGAATAATCAAATTGATTGTTCTATCAAGTCAAATGACAAGAAACCACTATGGAAAGGCTTGAAATGCTATAAATGAGTAGAAATTAAGAAAATGACCTCAAGAGTCATTACAAATACAACATCTAAATCTCCAAATACTGTCCGAAGTCAATAATTCTAATTTCAAAGCCTCTCAAAATGAAAAACCAACATAAATCACAACTGTCACCTTAGTTTACATGCCATCCACTCTTGCAAACTACAAATACAAAAATACCACTACCAGGAGGGTTAATACGGTAAACAAAATTAAAAGTTATAATTTAACATGATGGTTGTTATGTGGTCTAATCTCATTTAGTTTCTCAATTTTTTACAAAATGCTTACACATTTGTAGAAGAAGTACTCTCTCAATTTCAAGTTATGTAACATTATATGAATAAACACAATTTAAGGAAGAAATAAATTTTTTTGAAACTCATGATATAATACATTATAACATTTTAAATCTTATGGTTTAAGCATGTCAAAACATTTGTATGATTATAAAAACTTCTCATTAAGGTACTCTTTTCATCTCATATTAGTTATCCACTTTTCCTTTTGCATGCCCCTTAAGAATTCATAAATAAGATGGATACTTTTACTACTTCACCCTTTATCCACTCCTTTGAAAAACAAACTTTTTGGAACTTATAAATCTTTTTAGGCTTCTAAAATATACATTAATTGCAGGGGTAAATTAGCAAAAAATTTATCTATGTTTTCTTAATTTGGTAAATTGACAAGTAATTTGGATAACTATTTATAGTAATGCAGACGACTAATATGAAAAGAAAGGAGTAAAAATGAAGATAAAAAAATTAACTGTTTAAATTTAAAAGTGTGTCATTCCTTTTTAACATACTAAAAAGAGAGCGCCACATGAACTGAAAAATGAGGGATTTAAGTTATGTTGCTTAATAAAAAGTATTATGGTATTAAAAGAGAAAACTATTTGACCCTACAATGAGTAGTAATATTAGTAGTCTATATAAAATGAACTAGACTAACATTTTGTGGCTTATTTGTTGCTTAAGTAGTAAAACATAAAATATTTGTTTAATGAATCAAACCGTTATTACGTTAAATAGAAAATAGAATCCTTGCCTAATTTCTCCTTAGACCAAAATTTAATGTTTAGAACTGACAAAG
>NW_025868219.1:0-1027 GCF_002878395.1 Capsicum annuum
GCCCTATGAAGGAGAGGTTATTACACCACATGGGCTCAAACCTAAAGGGCTTATTATTCTGACCATACTGACCCTTGGAGAGAGTGATGAGGAGGGAGCAGTGGTCAGACTTTGTCCTAGGTAGGTGGGTTACAAGAGAGTTAGGGAAACAGTTTATCTAGGAGTTGTTAGCAACACACCTATCTAATCTTTCTATAATAAGGTTGTTTCTATTACGGTGCCTCTTATTGGTCCAGGTGTATTTACAACCAACATAACCTAGGTCAACTATTTTCCAGTAATTTAGACAGTTCCAGAGTTGGTTGGCCCTATTATTGTTTATTGGGGAGCCTCCTAAGTTTTCATTGGAATTAAGAACTTTGTTGAAGTCCCCTTTATAAGACAGTCCCTTGGAAGGAATTTAAAAAATTACAAACCTCTTACCACAAGCTTAAATGAGTATTGTGGTTAGGACTAGCATAAATTGCAAAGAAGATCCAGGGAGAGGGATTTCCACTAACCTTAATAATAAAGTGAATTCCTTGGGTAGAAATGGGGAAGTTCCGCAGATTGAGTGAATCCTCCTTTCATATTATCACAATTCCTCCCTTTCTACCCGTAACACTAGACTCTAGGTAGGTATCAAAATAGAGCATCTCAGTCAGGTTCTTATGGTCTACCATCTTAGTCTCGAGGAGGACAACCATAACAAGCCTAGGAGTTTTGACTAGGGAATCGCATTGGCGTCTGAAGCTGGCGCTATTGGTGCCTATGGTATTCCAAATGATGAAATTCATTACATCAGATAGGTTGAGAGAATGACATAACACCGGCTTTTTTCCTTTCTCCTTCTGGATTGTTTGGCTTAAGACAAAAATGGACTCAAAGCCGCGGCAATACTGGTGTGTTCTGTTAGATTCCTCAGGGAGATATTGAGGGTTGTCATTATATTCGGATATAGTACAATAGTATCTATGCTGTAAGGCTCATTGTACTCTTTTCGAAGTGGCTCTTCTAGAGTGTGGAATTCTGTGGTTGGATCTCTAAA
>NW_025868220.1:0-5400 GCF_002878395.1 Capsicum annuum
ATAATACCTTTAATAATTTACAACAGATGGGTAATCTGTAGCAACATATAACTTAAACTGTTTGATAGTTTACATCAGATTCATAATCTGTTGTTACCTAATCTGATTGATAATTTACAACAGATGAGAAATCTGATGCAACATGTTGAACATTTATTTTTTACAATTTCAATTGAGTTCATATGTTAGAATCCTAAATTGATTAATCTAGGACCAGAGGTGAGTTTTCACAGGGTCACCTCCTAAAGTACTCGGTCAACTACAACTTCAATTGTTTTTATATGACTTTAAAAATTACGCATATATTTTATGATTTTAAAAATAATTAAGATCATTTTGGACCAAATTAACATTTCAAAACTACTTGTCATTCTTTTCCAAAATACAAATCAACCCATACAAAATGTTTTATCATTTCAAAGCTTGAGGTCTGGCTCTTTCTCTCTCATTCTCACTCAACAATACAGTACAGACAACAACTACTCAACAAATTTTCTCAACGCTCCATAACAGATCGCTTTTCTTCTCATTTCCGACTATATTAGTGTTATTTTTGACATCATTCTTGCTTGTATCAGTTATTTTCTTTGTCTTCGTAGGCAACAGAGTTCGACAAGAGCTCTATATTTATTTTTTTAATTCTAAAAAATAAGGGCTTTTAAGTTGATGATGAAAAATAAAACTTTTAGTTGTATTATCTTTGAGAATGGGTTTACAATTTTGAGTTTTGATGGTAAAATCGTAGGAAGAACTCGAGAAATTCCTAGTTTCCATCGCAGTATTCTGTTGACTGTCGTGGTATAGTTGGATGGTCTTGGTGGTGGTGGTGGTAGTGGTGGTGTTTGTGGTCATCGTGGTGGCACCGGTGGTGGCATTGGTTGGTGTTGTTTGTGGTGGTGTCGGTATTCATGGTGTTTGTTTGTTTGTTGGCATTGGTTGGTGGTGTTTGTGGTGGTGGTTGTTGGTGTGTCGGTATTCGTAGTGTTTGTAATGTATTTTTTAAAATCTATGCATACATCAACTTAATGTAATTTTTGTTTTTCTTTGTCTGTAGGTAAAACATGTCTCCCAAAAGAAAATAAAGTGAAAATGGATCAATGTCTGACCACTAAAAAAAGGCTACAGTACAGAGGGATTCGGAGGAGCTTCCTGAACAATCTCAGTCAGGGAAAAGTGAAGCTGAGGAGAGATGTGAAAATAATATTGAGGGAGGTGGACAAGGGTCCGTAGATGGTGATGAACAAAATGAAAGTGAGAAGAGGAATTGGAGAGTCAGAAAGAGAAAGAGGATGATTATCAACATGATGTTAATGGATCACCGACGAGGCGTGAGTTAATATCGACATAATATCGACATCCCAGCATGATTCTGTCAAAACTTTTAGTATGGACAGGTTAGAAGTTGCGATGCCGATAAATGACCTAGAAGGAAAACAACTAACTGGTCAAATTGAACTTAAATGTCAGATGGGGAAAAATTTTGAACATTTTAAGAAAATAATGAAGAACGAAAACATAGGCGGACTTTTTAAGAAGAGCTGCTTTGGACTCTTTCTTGAGCTACCTGTAGACCCCTCTGCCCATATCTGTTTCCCTATGACGACGGTATATGGTCTTCTCAAGCGCAGGATCAAGTACACAGGGGATGATAAAGATCCGGAGGAGGGGGGTAAAAAGAAGATGGATGAAATCTGGATCAACTACTGTGGCATGCCTATTTTTTTGGGCTTGCAAGAGTTTGCCATAGTGACGGGCCTGAGATGCCATTGTCCAGAAGGACAACCACCCCGCAAAAGATCCAAGGCAAGAAAATGCAAGGGAAAAATAGATGGGTTGTTTGACATTGCTCAACTTGGCTATAAAGCATAGGATTTGTTGACAGATCTCGAGGATAAAACTATACCAGAGCAGTACAGGGAGAAATTATGCTTAGTTATATTTTCCCATTCGGTTATATTGGTAAGAGACGTCAACAAGGTCATAGAAGATGATTTGTTGGCGCGTGTTGAGGATTTTGATAAATTCAACAATTATTGCTGGGGATATGACAGCTTTTACTTGACTGTCCAATATTTACTGACAAAGCTATCCTCAGGGAAGACCACATTATATGGCTTTACTTGGGCTTTCATGGTAAAATTAATCACTAATTTTACTAATCCATTAATTTATATTGAATATAGTTCTTATAATTTTTTTTTGCTTGCTTCCTTTTTACACTTTTTAGGCTTGGGCATTTGAATCCATTCCTCCCCTCCGAAAGCAGTTAATGAATTACCCGGATGATGTTTCTCATCCAAGGATGTTTAAGTGGTTGGCTGCAAAGAGAAACACTAATATTAAGGAGGCTGATCTCTTTAACCCTCCGGATGATGCAGTACGTCTTCTTCAAGTAAAATAATTCTACTCAAAGATAAGAAAGATATTGAACAGATGTTATATCTGGTGCAATAGATGTTATATCTTATGCACCAGATGGGACATCTGTTGCGATGGGGTATATCTTGCATCATATTACCCATCTGTTGCCTTGGTTCTCTGAACCCGACTCCTAAAAGATTAACCATCTACTACAAATTATGAAACAGATGTTTAATCTAATAACATATCATTCATCTATTGCAACGTACAGATCATCTGTTGCATAACAGATTACCCGTCTTGTGCAGCTATTGCAATAAATAATTGATATTTTGCATCAGATTATCCATGTGTTGCTCTGTTTCTCTGAACCAGACTCAAATGGATTTTAACCATGTATTGCAAACTATGTAACAAATGGGTCTTTTTTTTTAAATGTAGCCCAACTGTGAAAATTATTATATTATATAATTTAAATGCATCTGTCTTTTTTTTATAGGTTGTGCATTCATGGATCGTGCCTACTGAGGAGGAGTCGGTGATGACTTTTATATTACTCTAGGTCATGTTGATACTATTGCAGACCCAATAGTGGAGTTAATAAAGAAGGAATTGGCTGGAGCAACATCCATAAAAAGAGCAGTTAGGCAAGGTCAGCCTAATGTTGAGGCTCTTCATGACCAACCTTTTACTAAGGCAGATCCGAGTGCTTCTTATGGTAGAATTGTTGGTGTTGGTGGCAGGCATGCTGATGCTGTTACCACTCATGATGATGAGCATGTTGATGCTCAAGAAAGAATAAATATGTTTGAAAACACCCCTTTTAGCCCTTACATAGGTCCCTCTCACCCCTCTTCACCCTCGTGTTCTCGTTGCAAATGCGATGAGTGCAAAGACTTATATATATATATATTCCCATGGTTGTTTTTCAAACAGAAATGGTGTTTGGACATATATTTTTGACATATTATCAAGAGATAAGCATTTAGTACTCCTGAACTATAGTTAAAGTAGCTGCGAGCCCAAACTGTGAGTACTTGACAAGGGGGACATTGGATAAATGCTTGAATATATGGTCAGTGAACTTCCAATGGCGATGGTGGTATATATTTTTGAAGTGTGTTGCAACAAGGAGGGCAACGAGGTCGCAGCTTGTTTCGCACAAACTAACAAATTTTGACGAAACTGTCATGACCCGAGCAGATGGCCTGGCCACGACGAGCATCCCGAACCATGAAGGTCCGGGCGCCCTTCTCTATTTGACAATCATGCACTACATCTATACAATGTAAGGAAATGCGAAAAATTTATCATAAGGAAACATGGTCGATATTATAATCCATTTGAACAATTTAAAATGAAATCCATAAACCTCTAACAACATCTAAGATTAGTCTGTGAAATCTCTAACTCCAATTAACGATAGTTGCTTTCGTGCTATTTTGTTTCGCACAAGGTAATTCGACTAACAAGAACAAGCCAAAGCTTCATGTTGTGCTGCCTCCCCCTGCCTCAACATCACAAATGCATAATAGTAGTAATCCCCGCTAAAGTTCGTACTCAACAGGAGGAGTTGAATTCTTCTCTTGAGTTATTAACCAATGGAAACATTAGCACCCTGGCAGGATGCAAAGAAATAAGCAGACCAATATATTTGTGAAGGTTTTTGGAGTTTTAATCCTTTGTTAAAATGAGTGCATCGAGCAAAGTAGTGACCCCTTATAAAATTGATTTCTTTCTCATTGTATCATTGATTTATGCTTGTACCCTCCAACTGTTAAGTTTCTCTGGAACATTGTAGTTTCGATGGTCCGGAGGCGCTGGATGTTTATTGGCTGAATGTGTAATAAGCTTTCTCGGAAGAGTGCCTCTTCAATATAGTTTACGGAGGGAGCGGATTTGGAGTATCATCAATCTTTGAGAACTTGCATCTTTAAGATTGAGAAAAAACAAACAAACAATAGAAGAGTTGTTATGTATCTTTGGTTAGGAAAAAGTCAATAACTTTCAACCCACTATATGTAAGTCTTTTTAACAAAGACTTATTTTTGTAAAATCCTCCCCCGAGACAATTGAAGACTTACAATCTTTGAACTTCTTGGCTCTAAGTAACAACAAGTGGGAATTTCCCTAAAGGACTAAATAAGTTAAAACGTCTAAAATATTTTCTTATGGATGATAATCCAATGTACATAAAAATGCCTAAAGAATTTAGCCAGCTGCATAAAATTCAAGAATTGAGGCTTGCAGGTTCAGGTTACTCAGGTAAAATACCATCAAGTTACTCACACCTTCTTAACTACATTGTCACTTCAGAACAATCGATTGACAAGCGAGATTCCTATGGAATTTATGAGCTTTTCACACATGTATCACTTGAATTTGAGCAGAAATGTGTTGTCTGATGTTGTGCCATCCATTTCAAGTTTCTTGAAAAGATTTGGTAGGAACTTGGACTTGAATTTTTGTTTGTGCTTTGTCTATTACTATGGCTTTGTTGTATCCCTTAGAATTGTTTTTTTAGGAATTTAGGCTTTGTTCCATAAGGCTCATGAAGTTGCCTAAAATGCTGAATCGGACATGGTCAATAATGCCAAAGTTGCGGTCGAGTCTTCCTTGTAGCCGACTAGGTACTACGACTAACAAGAACAAGCAGAAGCTTCCTGTTGTCCTGGCTTTCCCTGCCTCAACATCACAAGTGCATAATGGTAGTAATCACGCTAAAGTTTGTACTCAACAAGAGAAGTTGAATTCTTCTCTTGAGTTATTAACCAATGGAAACGTCAGCACCCTCGCAAGATGCAAAGAAATCAGCAGTCCAATATACATACAAATAAGTTTCAAGGAGGGGATGCGGTTGTTTGGGTACCTCTGCAGTCTCAAAGTAAAACTGAAGACGCTGGTGAAACAAATTAGAAAACTGGATCTAATTCAATTGGTCCTTATAATACGATGATAATAAAGGGAAAGAAATGTCAATGCACAACAAACCTTTTAACACTCTACAGAACTGAGCCTTTTAGCTCCACAATAATTGAA
>NW_025868221.1:0-3054 GCF_002878395.1 Capsicum annuum
TTCTCTACCTCTGAGGTAGGGGTAAGTTCTCTACCTGTACACACGCCTGTCCTTGTCTATTGGTATTGTTAGATGTCATGGATCCTCATTTTACCAAATCTGTTTTCCCCCATAACAGGAAAGAGATCAAAGATACAAGGAATTAGGTTTGAGAGACAAGATTACTCTCGGTAGTGGTCGTTTATTTTCTACTTGGTAACAAGTAAGCTTCATTATCATGGTTTTTTTCCATCTTGACATTATTTATCTATTTAGGTCGGAATTGTGTTACTTTCTTCCATGATTATCTAAGACTTATCTTACTGATGCAGTGGCAGTGCTTTGTCTAGTCATCTTTATTTCCTTTAGCGATCATGCTGGTCGTCAACTTGTTCTGAGTAGTTTGTCTCGAGATTCCTGACATACATGCAAGGTCGTCTTCAGTCCCTTTTCACATGGGTCCGTAGATCTTTTGTAGAAAACTTAGCAGCTATTACGAGGAAAAAGAATAAGAGAATTTACTGCTTTTAACGGTGATATTAGACAGATGTACCAGCATTAATCATCTTGGCTCTTAATATGGACCTCTTAACACGTTAGAAATTGCATCTCTGTATCTGATTAAGCAATGTACAACATAAAGTGTAGTGCTAATCTAAGTTGCTCGGACATATATTTGGTGCCGCACCTGGTCGACACGTCATGGGTGTGGAATCCATGCCCAATTTGGTCAGACGAATTATGGGTACTTTGAAATTTCGAACAGATCTAAATATTTTTGTAATTAAAACAAAAGCTAAGGTGAAATTGAAGAAATTGGAATACCTTGTATATAGAAATTTCTTACATTACTCCGTTTCTTTTTTTCTACTTCCAAGAAAGTACTCTTGATCATTATTTTCTCCTCAAGTTTTCCACATAATATCTCATAATTTAGGTTTTATAACTTTATGTTTAGATATTTGAATTATTTTTAGCCAAATCCGCGCTCCCATATCCATACCTGGATTCGTGTCCTTGAATCTTAAAATTTAGGATCATGAAATATCCGACCTGTGGATCTGCACCCGTATTGGACCCCGCACCCGAGTCCAAGCAACTAAGGTGGAGATGAAGACAATCAAGTTGGATTTTCTTTGATAGAGATGATCAAACTATATCGCAACTAAGGTAGCTTGGATGGTCTCATCTGTTTAGATCTTCTATTGCAGTTCGTTATTTCTCTGCATAGAATCATAGAGTTGTGACCATATTTTTCTATTAGTTCTGTCATATCTTTGATAGCAAGTTGGTTACACCTACAACCGAAATGGAAACACTAATCAAGCGTTTCTTGGTTCAAAAATGTTGAATCTCGTCTAAATCATCACTTAGCCCATGCATTTCACATCTTTAGAACAGTAGCTAGTTTCAGTATGCTGTGATCAGTAGATGTGATAGATGTTACTCTCTCCGTTTCATAATAAATGAATTGTTGGATTTGGCACACATATTAAGGAAAAAGCATTAAAGACATAAATTTAACACAACTTTTCATTTTTACCCCCAAAAAAAGAAAAAGTTGACCTTGTAATATTTTTTCAAAAGTTAATTGGTTGGCAAATCATAAGGACAAATTTTAAAAAAAATTTAATGATTCACTTATTTTGAAACACCAATAAATTTCCCAACAATTCACTTATTCTGAAACGAAGGAAGTATCATTGTAGGTGCAGCTTTTGATCCAGCACAGTAGGATTAAACTTTTGAAGTGTTACCTATAAAAAAAGACTCATTAAAGTAAGGGGTCCTCAGGTTTAGCCGAAAGCTGATGTGCAATATATACTCTTAAATAACAATTACACACTTTAAATCCAAAATATTACATGAGCCTGTCAGCTACTCTGTTAATTAGGCAGTTTTGAACTTCTTTCCCTTCATGGGTTTTAATACTGCAATCAATATTTGTAATGTCATATGGTCTTCAATCAACTCTGCAATCAATATTTGTAATGCCATACGGTCTTCAATCAACTCTGCTATATGTAATAAACTGAAGCAATACTTGATATTGCGTATATGCTCGGACATTTGTATTCTTCTACACAATTGGTTGCACATTTTAGTGTTCAGCTGCCTATACAGGATGTCAGCTTTGAGCAACTGATAGCAAGGAGATTGTTTATTTATTATTGTTTCAGTAGCTATGGAATGCCATTGAAGGAGAAAGTGTACAAAAAAGAGGAAAAGTAGAAGTTCATAAATTATTTATGGGTAGTTCTGGTAATAGATTCTTTTATAAGAATTTGAATTGCTAAGGTGGTCAAGTTATATGGCCATTTATGCCCAATTTCTTTAAATTCCAATCAGAAAAAGTTGTCTAACTTTGTACAACGGAAAAAATTGGAATTAAAAATAATTAAGTGAGAGAGAGTAAAGTGTACAAATGCCTTGTGGAAGCACAACTTATAAGCTTCATTTGAGATGGACACGTACTGCAAAGCATATATAAGCTTCATTTGAAGCTTAATATTTATGTATGTGCTACATCTATTCATGTAGAACAACTTATAATTTAATGTTATATGCCTTGTGGAAGCATCATTTGAAGCTTAATATTTATACACAACCTTTTTGTTTAATTTGGTGGTCTTATATCTGACTCATTTTCTTTTATTGAACAGGGAGGATGAGTTGGAGAATTTAACAGTCCTTTTTCATTTCTTTTTATGTTGCAGATAGACAAGTTAGAGAGCAGATTAGTGTGGTGAGAATTTTCAACGACCACATAAGGATAAGAAGGAAATTTTGGTAGTTACCATTTCTTGGACTATTATTCTCTCATCTTAGATGTCCCAAGAAATTAAAGCATGCAAGAAAGCAAGGAGCCATGATATTGCGAGCCTACAGAAACTGCCTTAGAAGTGATGAAGCAACTCTTTTAATGAAGAGAGTAGTAATACAACTAAAACAAAATTGTTTTAAAGCTAAATTGGAAAGGTCCCAAAAAGATTATTCATTAGAGAAGATAAAAGCTTAAGCTCTAATTGAACTCCAACATGGCTTCAACAGCTTCATATTTGTCAATCCAACTCC
>NW_025868222.1:0-4328 GCF_002878395.1 Capsicum annuum
GCTTGGAAACAGTGGATCTTGAGGTGAGTTGATTCCCTTGGCGGTCACCGTAAGAACTTGGTGCTTGTTAACGTATTTTGTAGAGGTTTTAGAGTTTACTTTCCTCTTTAGTTGCTACATTGTGTGTTCTGTTTGTGTCAAGTTACCTATCTTCTTTTTCGTTTAAGTTTGTGTTTGTTGTTTTCGTTGGTGTCTTGTCGTGTGGACTGTTTTGCAAAGATTGTGGACTATTTTGTTCTCATTTAGATACCGTTTGGTATCATTTGGTATCAGAGCTATCATTGATTGATCAATCTTGGGCTTGCTATCTTGAAAAATCACAAAAATAGTGTTGGAAAAACTGAAAAACGCAAAAAAAAGTAATCTGTCCCGTTTTTGTGTTTGGGTCGAGATTTGAGGCTTGGTTTTCTTGTGTTTTTTTTATGTTTTGTTGTTTCTAGTGTTAGTTCCTTCTTCACTAACACTAATAGAGTCTAGATCTAAATTTTGAGCTAAATCCAAGTGGTTCTTGAATGTTGGAAGGTTGTTGATATTGTTGTTGAAGATTGGTGGCTGGAAAAATATTTTGTTGATGTTGTTGTTGAAGATTGGTGGCTGGAAAAACGTTTTGTTGATGTTGTTGTTGAAGATGGGAGCTTGAATATGTGTTGTTGATGTTTGGGAGGTCCAACATTAACCTTAGAACTCCAAGATTCAAAGTTGTGTTCTTGGTGTTCTTCAACATCTTCATATCTTGTTGAAGAGAAAGTGGTTTGTTTGATCTAAAATCAAAGAAGAAAGAAGGTGCGGTCTTGTTAGTCTTGAAACACATTCCAAGACTATTATAAAAGAAGAAAGGGGGCCAAAAGACTTTCAAAAGGTCTTATTACCAAAAGAAAGAAAGGGGTCTTCCCAAAACCTACAAAAGAGGAAAGAGGGACAAAGGCTTCAAAAGGTGTTTTGCCAAAAGGGTGAACGAAAAGTCAAGCCTTTTATTTGAACATTGCAAAGTCTCTAAGTCTTGTTGTTTCCCTCCCAAACCGAAAATACTCTCTTCCAATTGAACATTGATCAATACAAATTGAAAACAAGAAAAAAATTTCTCAAAACTTTCGACAATTTTCAACAACCAATGAGAGGCTGCCACGTCATCACTGAAAGTGCTTAAGCTCAACAATTTTAGATTCTTAGTTTCATTTTATTGTTTCATTAGTTTCATGTTTTAATTCTAGAATTAATTAACAACTAGTAATCACCTACTTAGTTGTAGATTAATTGTTGAATCCGTTTCTTTCGTGTCTTCGTTATTTGTGTGTTTTTCTCGTTTTTAACTCGTAGTAACTTCTTTGTTTCAAGTTCGTAAGTAAATTTTATTTTTGTGTCTTGAGTCGATCAAACAAGAATCCATTCCGGCCGCCAAGTAGAATTGACATCCTATTGACTACTGGAGTATAAACAACTTTCCATATTCGCCGCTCCAATTGTCAGAATCACAAAGGTGGGTGTATACGAGTGTTGGTGAGGATCTTTTACTACTAATCTTGTTTGTTCATTGTGTAGGTACAAAGGTGATATAAGGGGAACATGTCTTCGATAGAAGGGAATTATTGTGACTACAACATGGGAGACTATGATTGTAGTGAGGGGTTTTATGGCTACGAAGTTGAGGGAGATTGCGAAAGCTATGAAAATAACCATGATCAAAACTTGGGCAGATTTGAGAGTTACGGTTTTGAGGGAGAAAATGAAGTAAATGAAGTGCCTAGTGCTTATGGTGAACTCGAAGATGATGTAGGACCTCGTGATAGATCTTATGATGACATTGAGGCATATGAGGAGTCTTACACTTCTCACTCCGAACCTAGATTTGGTGTTAGGTATAACCCTTTCGTTCGCAAAGCTTATGAGAGCTATGATGAGAGTACACGTGAGGAGTGTGAAGATTCATATCCTCCACCTTGTAGTACTTCTTATCAAGGTCGATATTGTGTGAATGGTTATACTAGCTCTAGTGGAAGTTGTCCAACGAGAAGAAAAGGGTATGCATCTCCAAAACCGAGAGGTACTTGTATGCCTTACAATGTTGATCCGAGAAGGAGTGTACACTCCGGAAATGTGACCATTTGTGGGATACCGGGCTGCCTCATTGTGTTAAATGATAGGTACTATAGAAACTACATCCTTCCATCCATGGTTGACTACTTCGGGTTGTTTCGCGAGCCTTTACTTGTTCCATACTTCTTGGACGGGTTTAAGGTTACCAAGAGGGTCAAAGTTGTCTTCTCCTAATTTGAATACCATGAGGAGGTGTGGTGCAATATTCTTCCATTGACATACGGTCATGTATGCTTAGGTGCCGATTGGTTTGCACAACATAGAGTTCCAAATGTGCAAAATTGGCCTAATGTTGTAAGAGACCGGTGGGGAAATCACCTCGTGACATATATGCTACCCGAGCCGCAAAGAGAAGTGAATACTTACTCCAATCCGAATGCTTATGAGAGACAAAAGATTGAGAGAAGTAAGGGTGTTCAAGGAGGTAATCCGAGAGTGGAAAGAGGAAAGGTTGTGTGGAGCGAAGTGAGGGGATTGCCACCAAACCGAGCTAACATTATTTGTCCTTCTATTTCTAAGGACATTTGTGTAGGTACCGACATGGCAAGTGAAGAAGAGCAATGCCGAAGTGAAGTTGCTGCCCAAGCTTGTGGAGGACCTTCACAACATAGCAAAGGAGAGTCGACTCAAGAACTTCAAGGTAAAATAGCTAATTCTTACACTTTTGTGCATGTGAATGATAATTGTGTGGCTAGTAGCCTATTGAGTGTGAGTAGTAGCTTACTTATTTGTGAGTTTAATGATTCTTTGCCTTTTGTTGATGATGTACATATTGTGAGTGTGGATACACTAGTTGATCCTATTGATGACCAAATTGACTTTTCTTGTGAGATTAATTTATGTCCACCTAGTGTTGAAGCCTATATGTTGAACAGAAGTACATCGTTTTGTGTAATTGGTGTTGATCAACCTATTTGTGAAAATTGTCCACCACTTGAGTATGTGTGTGATATGATTAATGAAACTCAAATGAGTAAAGTATTTGAAAAAGTTGGTCAACAAAAGGGGAGAGAACCCGAGAGCTATTCTTGGGACAATCTTGTGCTTGAAACCGCTTTGAAACTTGATATTGATCTCTTAGAGAGTGAGGAACTTGCTTGTTCCAAAATCTGCCCGTGGGTTAGATCATGCACTCTTTAGGTATAATGTCTTGTTTGAAAATGATATAAACACTCCTAATGAGCCTAGTGGTGAAAAAGATGGTATCGCTTACCTTGGAGGCTATAGCCTATATGTTAACCCATTATGGTGTGACAACATTCCTCCTAAAGATGGAAATCTCTTCTTGGAAGATGAGAGTACTCTTAAGGGTAAGGAATGTGTAGTCTTGGAAGTTACTCCTTCTACTTTGTGTGACTTTATTGTTGAGACTACTCATGGTGATGATTGGGAAACTAGTAGTGAGTACATACATGAGGGCACATTAGTAGAAGTCGACTTGAGTGATACTTTTCTCTATTCACTATTTTCTTTCGATGATATGTATGCTATTGTAGTGTGTGTCATTTAGTTTGGGTGGAGACCATGGGAAAGAAGAGTGTTGTCTAGACCCGTGTCTATGGCCACTCTTCCCGTTTGACCCCGGTGCCAAATATGGAAATGGTGATGTTGGTGCACCCAACTTGTTGCTTGGTCTACATGACAAGCTAAGTCACTCTTGGTGACTCCCATAACCAAATCCTTCGTACATCTTTCATTGAGTTTTTAATATTTCATTCAAAGGATCCTTGGTTATATTTCAAATATGTGCAACCTTGGCATGTTGAGATGATTTGTTGTGCTAACCCTAACCCTCATGCCATGAGGAGTTTGTATTTTTTTGTCCTCTCTTCGGTTTTGCAAGGTTTGGATTCGAGGTCGAATCCTTTTCAAGAAGGGGAGAATGATACGGGACAAATGACCATCTTATCTTTTGATGACATCTTTAGAGGCCAACACATAGAAGCTCAAGACTTGGTCACCTTGAGGATACGAGAACATGCATGGAGGACCCGTTTTGAGCATGCCATTAAACAAACCCGCGTGTGGAAGATTGCGTGGGGGCTTACATTTGATGCCAATTCGAGACTACAAATTTTGAAGTGTAACCCCATGGTTTTGGAGCATTGAAGAAGCACCCTTCATTAAGGGTATTTTGGGGTGTGCACATGTTAAAGAAACAACCCATAACCTCTCCTTTCATTAAGGATATTTTGGTCCATTATACTATGTAATAAGCTAGGCTATATATAGTC
>NW_025868223.1:0-2842 GCF_002878395.1 Capsicum annuum
GGTATGGTCATTATGAGTTTCTAGTTATGTCATTTGGGCTAACAAATGCACCCGCAGCTTTTATGGATTTGATGAATAGGGTTTTTAAGCCATTCCTGGATGTATTTGTGATAGTGTTTATAGATGATATTCTAGTTTATTCTAGATCAGAAGAGGACCATGCCAATCACTTACGACAGGCATTGCAGACTCTTCGTGATTGTAAGCTTTATGCAAAGTTCTCTAAATGTGAGTTTTGGTTAAAGTCGGTGGCATTTTTGGGTCATATTGTATCTAGTGAAGGGATAAAGGTTGATGCTCAAAAGATAGAAGCTGTGAAGAACTGGCCAAGGCCCACAACACCTACGGAGATTCGTAGTTTTCTTGGGTTGGCCGGTTATTATAGAAGGTTTGTCAAAGACTTTTCTTCCATTTCAGCACCCTTAACCAAGCTAACCCATAAAGCATCCAAATTCCAATGGAATGATGCTTGTGAGAAGAGTTTTTAAGATTTAAAGAACAAGTTGATTTCTACACCCGTGTTGGTACTTCCAGAAGGCACCGAAGGGTATACAGTGTATTGTGATGCTTCCAGAATTGGTTTAGGATGTGTATTGATGCAGCATGGTAAGGTAATAGCATATGCTTCTAGACAATTGCAGCCACATGAGAAAAATTATCCTACACACGATCTTGAGTTGGCAGCAGTTATTTTTGCTTTAAAGATATGGCGCCACTACTTATATGGGGTTCATGTTGATATATATACTGACCATAAGAGCTTGCAATATATTTTTAATCAGAAGGATCTAAATTTAAGGCAGCGGAGATGGCTTGAACTATTAAAGGACTACGATGTTGATATCCTGTACCATCCAGGAAAAGCAAATGTGGTAGATGATGCGTTAAGTCGTAAGGCTATAATGGCGCCTATAGAAAGGCGAGGGATGGTTAAAGATCTTCACCAGTTAGCTTGTTTGGGAGTTTGCCTTCTTGAAACTCCGAATAAAGAGCTTATCGTACATAATGCTGCGGAATCTTCATTAGTAGCTGAAGTGAAAGAGAAGCAATATGCAGACCCTATTTTATTACAGCTTAAGGAGAACGTTCAGAGTGGTGCGACCAAGGCATTTGAGCTTACGCGAGAAGGAGTACTTCAGTGCCAAAATCGATTGTGTGTGCCGGATATAGACGGGCTAAGAAAGAAGATTATGACAGAGGCACATTTTTCAAGGTATTCCATTCATCCAGGATCAACCAAAATGTATCAAGATTTGAAAGATATGTATTGGTGGAATGACATGAAGAAGAGCATTGCAGAGTTTGTAGCTGAATGTCCAAATTGTCAAAGAGTTAAAGTTGAGCACCAAAAACCCGGAGGCTATATGCAATGCATAGATCTTCCAATTTGGAAGTGGGACATGATCAACATGGATTTTGTTACAGGTTTGCCTCGTACAGCTCAAAAATTTGATTCTATATGGGTGATTGTGGATAGGCTTACTAAATCTGCACATTTCTTACCCGTTAAGACCACTTACACAGTTGAAGAATATTCGAAGCTGTATGTTAAAGAAATAGTCCGATTACATGGAGTGCCAACTTCTATTATATCGGATCGGGGAACTCAATTTACTGCAAACTTTTGGAAGTCTTTCCAACGGAGTTTGGGAACACAAGTGAATCTAAGTACAACTTTTCACCCTCAGACGGATGGACAAGCAGAGCGCACCATTCAAACACTTGAAGATATGCTACGAGCATGTGTTATAGATTTTAAAGGCAGCTGGGATGATCATTTACCTCTTATTGAGTTTGCCTACAATAATAGCTATCATTCAAGTATCAAAATGGCACCATATGAAGCTTTATATGGGAGAAAGTGTAGATCACCAATAGGATGGTTCGAAGCGGCTGAAACTCTTATGTTCGGACTGGATCTTGTGTATCAAGCCATAGAAAAAGTCAAGGTGATTCAGCAACGGTTGAAAACAGCCCAAAGTCGGCACAAGTCATATGCGGATAGCAGAAGAAGAGGGCTAGAATTTTCGTTAGGCGATTGGGTATTTTTGAAGGTATCGCCAATGAAAGGGGTGATGAGATTTGGCAAGAAAGGAAAGTTGAGTCCACGATATATAGGCCCATATAAGATTATTCGAAGATGTGGGCAAGTTGCTTATGAATTAGAGCTACCCCAGGAACTCTCATCAGTGCATCCAGTATTTCATGTATCGATGCTTCGAAAGTGCATCGGAGATCCGTCCCTTATTACTTCTACTGAAGATGTGCAAGTAACAGCAGATCTTACCTATGAGGAGATACCTATTGCTATATTAGATCGTCAAGTTAAGAAGATGAGAAATAAAGAAGTAGCATCGGTGAAAGTACTTTGGAGAAATCAACAAAGGGAAGAGATTACATGGGAAGCGGAGGAAGCAATAAAATCTAAGTACCCTCATTTGTTCAAAGATGAAGAGGAAGTTCAAGAAACGGAGTTAGAACATTAACAAGTAAGTTTTTGTTTATATATGCATAGTATGTATGTGATGATGTGAATGTTAATAGTGGACTTGAACTTGTTTTGGTTGAATAACTACATTCACATTCAAGGACGAATGTCCTTAAGGGGGGAAGGATGTAACGCCCCGTACTTAATTACGTGCATTAGCCATTGTTATATGTGTTGGAGTATATGTATTGATCCTAAGTTAGGTATATATGAGTTTAAGTATGAGTATTGATTATTTTGAGATGGTTTCAAGTGTATAGTTTGATTATATGTGTATAGGAATCGACCTTATTTATACCGGAATTTTCCCGTCGATGGTTCCATACGAAGGTTATTGAATAAGATTTCCAACGA
>NW_025868224.1:0-1499 GCF_002878395.1 Capsicum annuum
ATTTTTAGCTGACACTTTTATTAATATTTAAGGATTTATGATGGTTTGAATTAATAGATAAGAATAGCATAATAACACAAAAACCATTAACATATAATTTTGATGATTTAAAAGAATTTAAAATGCACATAGATGAATTATTAGAAAAACAATATATACAAAAAAGTAATAGTAAACATAATAGTCCAGCATTTATAGTAAATAAACATAGTGAACAAAAAAGAGGAAAAAGTAGGATGGTTATTGACTATAGAAATTTAAATGCAAAAACTATAACATATAATTATCCGATACCAAATAAGATATTAAAAATAAGACAAATCCAAGGATATAATTATTTTAGCAAATTTGACTGTAAATCAGGATTTTACCACCTAAAGTTAGAAGAAAAATCTAAAGAATTAACCGCATTTACGGTACCACAAGGATTTTATGAATGGAACGTGTTACCATTTGGATATAAAAATGCACCAGGTAGATACAAACATTTTATGGATAATTATTTTAAACAATTATCTAATTGTATAGTATACATAGATGATATATTATTATACACAAAAACCAAAGAAGAACATTTAAAATTATTAGAACAATTCACAGATATAATAGAAAAATCAGGAATAAGTCTAAGCAAAAAGAAAGCTGAAATTATGAAAAACCAGATAGAATTTCTAGGAATACAAATAGATAAAAGTGGAGTAAAAATGCAACAACATATAGTACAAAAAATAATAAATTCGAAAGAAGAATTAGATACAAAAAAGAAATTACAATCATTTTTAGGATTAGTAAACCAAGTAAGAGAATATATTTCAAAATTAGCAGAAACCTTAAACCACTACAGAGAAAATTAAAAAAGGATATAGAATATAATTATGATGAAAAAGATAAAAAACAAGTTCAAAAAATAAAATTACTTTGTAGAGAATTACCAAAATTCCAATTTCCAGATGAAAATAGAAAATTTATATATATAGTAGAAGCAGATGCAAGTGAATATAGTTACGGAGGAGTACTTAAATATCGATATGAAGCAGAAAAAATAGAACACCATTGTAGATACTACTCAGGTACGTTCAACGAGACAGAAATAAAATGGAAAATAAATAGGAAAGAATTATGTTCATTATATAAATTTTTATTAGCATTTGAGCCGTATATTGTATATAACAAATTTATTGTGCGAACAGATAATACACAGGTACGCTGGTGGTTAACAAAGAAAATACAAAATTCAGTTACAACAAAAGAGATCCGAAGACTAGTTTTAAATATATTAAATTTCACATTTACAATTGAAGTGATCAGTACTAACAAAAATGTTATTGCAGATTACATATCAAGACAAAGCTACACAGACTGAAATAGTAGAGGAAGATACTCTAGAAAAAATACTTAACACCCTAACTACGCTTTCAATGAAAGTGGACAGTATGGGTAATGAGATAGAAAAGCTAAAGACTAATGAAGATAAACTGAAGTCTATAGCTACAAATCAG
>NW_025868225.1:0-1089 GCF_002878395.1 Capsicum annuum
TCCATATAAATAACACCAACATAATTTACATCCTTACCA
This sequence comes from Capsicum annuum, assembly GCF_002878395.1. NCBI lineage: Eukaryota > Viridiplantae > Streptophyta > Magnoliopsida > Solanales > Solanaceae > Capsicum > Capsicum annuum. The sequence continues at coordinate 40 of NW_025868225.1, forward strand.
TAAAATGGTCCTTTTGATTTTGAAATCCTGTTGGCACAAATAAGGGGTGCTTCTCGAAGCCCTTGAGACGGTGAACACAACTACGGAATCAATTTGGATTTTCTACGGTTGAATCACAAGATTATTGGAGTTGAACTTAGGCTAGGGTTTCTTATTCTTCAATAATTTGGATGATAAATGATGGATATGAGGCTAAGCATATGTATATAATGACCAATTTTCGTCCATGAGGTGATGGAAAATGACCATATTGCCCTTAAAATTTAAGTAAATCTAAATCTGTCCATGGTGGACTGTTTTGATAGGCTAAAGTAAATCGACCATAACTCTTTGCTCCGATATCGGATTTGGGTGAAATTGGTATCGTTGGAAAGATAATTCAAAGGGATTTCATTTAATATAAAGTAGGCCACCCAGTTCGTCCTGTACAAGGAGTTATAATCGTTTGAAGTTGACCCTAATAATCTGTTTTGAGAGGCTGAAGTAAAACGAGTATAACTCATTACTTAGATGTCGGATTTGGATGAAACCAATTGCATTGGAAAGAAGACTCAAAGATCTTTCTTTTCATAGGTGGAAGCTCTCCCAGTTAATTATATTAAGGGAGTTATGATCGTTCAAAGTTGACCCAAAAAAATGGCTGACCTCAGTAGTTTGTGTGCAGGAAATTTTCCTGCACATTTACTATTCCCAATATCCCGGCCACCGTTTTATAGTTTCGAACGTACTCGGTTATCTCCGAAACCTATCCGTTTTTGGAAATCTTTATATCGTTGGAAAGCTTATTCAATAACCTTCGTATGGAACCATCGACGGGCAAATTTCGGTATAAATAAAATAAAATAAAATTAATTTCATATAAATAAGACCAATACACGTACTTGAATACGCCAATATATGTACTTGAATACGGGGTGTTACATCCTTCCCCCCTTTAGGATATTCGTCCTCGAATATTAGCGTAGTTATTCAACCGAAACAAGTTCAAGTCCATCATTAACATACATCATCACATAAATACTATGCATATATAAAAAAACTTACTTGTTA
>NW_025868226.1:0-1107 GCF_002878395.1 Capsicum annuum
TTGCTTCAACGCATGAAGGCTTGCTTTGCAATGCCTTCAGTTGCCTTCATTTATAGAATGAAAAACTTTACAATCTTCACACGTTTTTTTTTAAATGTAAAACAACTACTAAAAAAGTCAAAAAAGGAGGCTACTACCTAGCCTTTAAATTTTCTACAAACCTACAAGCCTAAAAATCTACAATTATTACAACTTTTACGTAAAGTCTAAAGACTTTGTACAATAATTCAATATCTTGTCTCCGTGGATCTTGTCGTATCTGCTATATCTCCATTATTGCTTCTTATCCTATCTTTCCAGCTGGCATTTTGTTTTCTTTTATTCTAGATGTACTTCTGGAATAATGTTATCTTCTCCATTACATCTTGAACATTGGTGATCTGGATATTTGTGTCCAATTATTTTACAATATCTTGTCAGTAGTCCGTCTGAAATAAATCCTTTTTTAATTGCTCTTGCGGTAGATTGTTTTTCTGGGTTAAGTAATGTCATTATCCATTGTCTGACATCTTCCATATCTGCTTGTCGTAGCTCTTTTGAATTAGAGTAAATCATTTGATGATCTCTCGAATAATAGCTCCATATTGGGTTTCCATTAGTATAATTATTTGCTAGTTCTTGGATAATCGTAGCTAGTCCAATAAGTCGTTTGTTTGCGTAGAAGTCGGGTATCTCAATTCTGGGTATCTCCGGTTGCTGTGTAATATCTTCTGGTATGATCATATCTCTAGTTAGTCCTATCTTTACAACTTGTATAACTGGTTTTATTTCGTCATATAGTGTTTCTGCCGGTGCAGTATAACACTTTATGTAAAATAAATTTCCTTTTGTTATCCTTTTGTAGGTGGTGAATATCTTGTATAATTCTTCTATAGCTGTTAATTCTTCTCCGTCTTGGGTATATATGGTGTTTAATAGTCCATAGTCAAAACAGGTTTTTACTAGGCTTGGGTTAGTTTTGGGTAGTGCAATTAGTTTGTTATATCCTTGTAATTTTTGGGTTATATAGTTGGTATTTGGTTCTTTGATGTTTGTAGCTCTGGGGTTATGATTTAGAAAAGTTTGTACTCTGTATATATTTTCTATGTATTTCTGGGCGGTGTAGTT
>NW_025868227.1:0-1025 GCF_002878395.1 Capsicum annuum
CTGAATATTCCATCTAGACACTCGAACTACACCCTGTTTCAATTAACATCTCAACTCCTAATAAAGTGTTCCGATAGACATTTTCCATTCAAATTTTTGAAATTCTTCTGCATATGTTCTCATGCGTCTGTTAGATAGTTAATTCAAAACACAGTAAGCATGTTATTTTCTTTTAATTATATGAATTCGCCTAAATAATCCGTAAAATCCCATTGCCTATGATTAAAATAAATGACATATCATATCAATTAAAACACGTGCAATTCTTTTTTTTTTTCAACATTTAACACAAAAACAGCCCCTTAAACTTGCCTGAATGTTCCATCCAGACACTCGAACTACGCCTTATTTCAATTAAACATCTCAAATCCTAATAAAGTATTCCGATAGACATTTTCCATTCAAACTTTGAAATTCTTCTGCATATGTTCTCATTCGACTGTTAGATAGTTAAGTTAACCACGTAAAATATGATTATGTCATTTATTTTAGTTATAGACAATGGGATTTTACAGCTTATTTAGGCGAATTCGTATAGTTAAAAGAAAATGCATGCTTAATGTGTTTTAACTTAACTATCTAACAGTCGAATGAGAACATATGCAGAAGAATTTCAAAGTTTGAATGGAAAATGTCTATCGGAATACTTTATTAGGATTTGAGATGTTTAATTGAAATAAGGCGTAGTTCGAGTGTCTGGATGGAACATTCAGGCAAGTTTAAGGGGCTGTTTTTGTGTTAAATGTTGAAAAAAAAAAAGAATTGCACGTGTTTTAATTGATATGATATGTCATTTATTTTAATCATAGGCAATGGGATTTTACGGATTATTTAGGCGAATTCATATAATTAAAAGAAAATAACATGCTTACTGTGTTTTGAATTAACTATCTAACAGACGCATGAGAACATATGCAGAAGAATTTCAAAAATTTGAATGGAAAATGTCTATCGGAACACTTTATTAGGAGTTGAGATGTTAATTGAAACAGGGTGTAGTTCGAGTGTCTAGATGGAATATTCAG
>NW_025868228.1:0-6428 GCF_002878395.1 Capsicum annuum
CTATCATTTAAAATTGACTAAATATTTTATTATAATATTTTGTAGTTGTTTGTTTTAGTCTTAGTAGTTCTTGCATATTTTCATTAAGAAATTTTATATATTTTATATCTTTAGTTTCCATGTATTTGTCTAAATTTACTTTCAGCTGTTTTTCTATTAACTGTATGTTTCTCATATCTTTTTCCAAAAATTCTAGATATATGTAATTTATCATGGTAAGTATTTGTAAGAGTAGTTAGGTAGGTATGGTATGTAATTTATTCTAGTCATATAATATTTACTAAATGCTTTTACTAATATGATTTTTCTTATATCTTCTACTTTTATATCCTTAAGTACATACAAAATAAGTATTTTAAATTTATCTAGCATTACATCAGATAAATAATTATTCATTTTCATAAAATTGCTATTTTCAAAATATTTCCTTCAATCATGTACATAACAAAATATGGTCATTTTAGATTACTATATACTAGATTATTCTTAAATAACATGTTCTTCAGTCACTATTAGTATGGTAATCTGGATATTTTTTCCTTAAACAGCGTCTCTACTCTGGTTACTCCCCACCACGGCTTCTTGCCTCATTGGTTTCACCTTTAGGATGGCATAGTTCTTAGGGATTTTCCTCTGTTTTCACTTTGCTAATAAACTTCTTAACATATTATTCTTCGAATAATTCTACTAAAAAGTAACTAACATGAATTTATTTTATCATACCATGATTGTTGGGAATTATGAATTTAGCTATTCATAATCATAAATAAATATACCTGTTCGGGTAGGTTTGATATTTCTAAGGCTTGTTCCTCCATAACTTTTTCTGTTGAAATAAATCTGTTTTTTAATAACTAAGCAAAATATTTGTTGTGGACCGGAGAGAGTTTTTGCTTCAACACATGAAGGCTTGCTTTGCAATGCCTTCGGTTCATCTTATTTATAGACTAAAACTTTACAAGAGTACTCCTATTTTTTACACGTTTCTAAAATTAGTCTACAAAAAAGTCTCCTAATAAGTCAAAAATTATTAATGCCTAGAATAATAGTCAAAAAGCCTAAAACCTAAAAGTTTAACCTATACAAAAGTTTTCAATATTTTACGTAAAGTAAATTGTGAAAGTTTACATGCCGCTTTCACAATTTAATAGCTTGTCTTCTATTATTACTCCATTGATATCTTCTTGTTGTCGTATCTGCTGCTTTTCCATATCTCCATTATTGCTTCTTATCTTGTATCTTCCAGCTGGCGTTTTTATCTACTTGGTTGATTTTTTTTTTCAATTCTAACTGAACTTCTGGGATATCATTATCTCCTCCTTTACATTTTGAACATTTATGATCTGGATATTTATGTCCAATTGTCTTGCAATATCTGGTTAATAATTCTTCTGAAATAAATTTTTCTCTGATAGCTCTGGCGATAGGTTCTGTCTCTGGTTTGAGTAACGTCAGAATTCATTGCCTAATAGTTTCTATATCTGTTTCTCGTAATTACTTTGAATTTGAATATATTAGTACATGATTTCTTGAATAATAAATCCATATGGGATTTTGGTTGCAGTATGTGTTCGCTAGCTCTTGCAAAATTATAGATAGTCCGATAATCCTCTTATTCGCATAAAATTTTGGTATCTCAATTCTAGGTATTTCTGGTTGTGAAATAATATCTTGTGGTATAATCATATCTCGTGTCATTTCTATCTTTACAACTTGTATGGGTTTTTTAACTTCATCATATAATATCTCTACTGGTGCCGTGTAAATTTTTATAAAAAATAGGGTACCTTTGGTTATTCTTTTAAAAATGATAAATGCTTCATATATTTCTGGTATAGTGGATATCTCATTTCCGTCAGAGGTATATACAGTACTGAGTAGTCCATATTCATAGCAGGTTTTAACTAGACTTGGTTTGGTTTTAGGTAAAGCAATTAGCTTATTATATTCGATCAATCTCTGGGTTATATAATTTGTATCTGGTTCTTGGATGTTTATAGCTCTGGGGTTAGTATTTAAAAAGGTTTGTACATTGTAGATATTTTCAATATATGTCCGGGCTGTGTAGTTGTAAGTCTTTTTGTCTTGGTTTAGACTATCTCGGTATGTGATAATTTGTGGGGGTATAAACATGAGATCTTTTGATGTATTTGGTATATATGGTTTATCAAATAGCTTGTTTAGGTTCATATTTGTGTTTTTCCTAACTCTTTTTCTTGTACCTGCAGAAGTAGATTGATAAATGTTATGGGTTTTATGGAGTGTCCCATCATCTCCTTCTAGCTCTGGAACTTCAATGTCTTCCGATTGACATAGCTCTATACACTGCTGAGTTAGCTGATTTGTAGCTATAGACTTCAGTTTAACTTCATTAGTCTTTAGCTTTTCTATTTCATTACCCATACTGTCCACTTTCATTGAAAGCGTAGTTAGGGTGTTGAGTATTTTTTCTAGAGTATCCTCTTCTATTATATCAGTCTGTGTAGCTTTGTTTTGATATGTAATCTGCAATAACATTTTTGTTAGTACTGATTACTTCAATTATAAATGTGAAATTTAATATATTCAAGACTAATCTCCGAATCTTTTTTGTTGTAAATGAATTTTGTATTTTCTTTGTTAACCACCAGCGTACCTGTGTATTACCCGTTCGTACAATAAACTTATTATATACAATATATGGCTCAAATGCTAACAAACATTTATATAATGAACATAATTCTTTTCTATTTATTTCCCATTTTATTTCTGTTTCATTGAATGTACCTGAGTAGTATCTACAATAGTGTTCCAATTTTTCTGCTTCATATCGGTATTTATGTACTCCTCCATAACTACATTCGCTAACATCTGCTTCTACTATATATATAAACTTTTTATTTTTATCTGGAAATTGTAGTTTTGGTAATTCTTTACAAAGTACTTTTATTTTCTGAACTTGTGTTTTATCTTCTTCATTATAGTTATATTCTACATCCTTTCTTAATTTTTTCTGTAGTGGTTTTAAAGTTTCTGCTAATTTTGGAATATATTCTCTTACTTGGTTTACTAATCCTAAAAATGATTGTAATTTCTTTTTTGTATCTAATTCTTCTTTCGAATTTATTATTTTTTGTACTATATGTTGTTGCATTTTTACTCCACTCTTATCTATTTGTATTCCTAAAAATTCTATCTGATTTTTCATAATTTAAGTTTTTTTTTCACTTAGACTTATTCCCGATTTTTCTATTATATCTGTAAATTATCCTAATAATTTTAAATATTCTTCTTTAGTTTTTGTATATAATAATATATCATCTATGTATACTATACAATTAGATAATTTTTTAAAATAACTATCCAAAAAATATTGATATCTACCTGGTGTATTTTTTATATCCAAATGGTAATACGTTCCATTCATAAAATCCTTGTGGTACCATAAATGTGGTTAATTCTTTAGATTCTTCTTCTAACTTTAAATGGTAAAATCCTGATTTACAATCGAATTTACTAAAATAATTATATCCCTGTATTTGTCTTATTTTTAATATCTTATTTGGTATTGAATAATTATATGTCATAGTCTTTGCATTTAAATTTCTATAGTCAATAACCATTCTACTTTTTCCTCTTTTTTGTTCACTATGTTTATTTACTATAAATGCTGGACTATTATGTTTACTATTACGTTTTTGTATATATTGTTTTTCTAATAATTCATCAATATGCATTTTAAATTCTTTTAAATCGCCAAAATTATATGTTAATGGTTTCTGGGTTATTATGCTATTTTTATCTATTAATTCAATTTTTATAGTAGTTTTATGTTTTTCCCATCCTTTTAATGGATCTTCACTATATAATTGTTCTAATTTTTTCTTAATTATTTCTATCTTATTTATTGAAAATATAGTTATTTCTGTTTTATTTATTGAAAATACGACTAGTTCTATTGTATCTTCAGTATTCTTTATATTTTCTAACTTTTGTGTAATTTTTTCGCTTACTTTTATCCAATCAGTTTTCTTTCTTATTTTATTATTAACTCTTTTTGCTCTTACTTTCTGTTTACATGGTGTTGTAAACCACCAATCTGTTCTAGTTATTATATGTGGGTATAATTTATCTAAAAACGACATTCCTAAAAGTATATCTTTTGATGTTAGTCCATAATTATAAATTTCTTCTATTATTAATATCTTATCTCATACTTGTATTTTTACATTCCTAGCTTTATAAGTAATTAAGCTTCCTTCATTATTAAATTCTTTAACTATTATTGGTGTTTTTAGTTTATCCCATTTGCTTTCTGGTAAGCAATTATATTTACATAAATTAGCTTCTGCTCCTGTATCTATCATAGGCGTATAATATCTACTGTAATATCCTTCTACTACTATCTTCATTAATACATATATTTTCATTTAATGTTAAGGCTCTTCTTAAGAATAATTTCTCTCTGTTATATGTTAAGGTTAATTGTGTATGTTCTATATTATATGGTTTTACATGTTCTAGCCATTTTATTCCTAATATTATGTCGGTTTTTTGCATTTTTTCCTTTACTTCAAATTCTATTTTTATTTTTCTAATTCCTATTATTATTTATTTTTCTGCTATATTTTTACTATTTATTAAACTTCTTGGTAGATCTAGGCATATATCATTATCAGTTTTTATTTCTTCATTTTTTACTAGATATTTTGCTATATAATTTTCTTCTTGTCCTGTATTTAAGAGTATTAAATATTCTTTTTCATTTAGCTTTCCTGTTATTTAATATTGGTTTAAATTACTTGTTGAATTTATTTCATAACTTGTTCTTTTTTATGAGCTTGATGATTGTGGTTTTTCATCAGCTATTCTTTTCGTTGTACTTATTCTATCATTTATTATTTCTAAATTTTCTTCTATATCTATGTTTCTATCGCTATAATCATTATAATCCATTGTTTTTACAATTTGTTCGAATGGACTTTCTATGCGTATTTTGTTAATTTTATTTTTTCTTGTTATTTTATGTTTTGTTGTTAATCTAATTCCTTGTTTTTTATTTCTTTATTGCTTATTTCTAATTTTTCTTTAAATTGATTTATCTCATTTAGTAATTTTTGTTCTTTATCTTTTTCTTCCTTTTCCTTTTGTCTTTCTTCATACAAATCTTTTAACATTTGTAGTTCTTTTTCTAATTCAGCAATCCTACTATTTTTAGTTTCTTCTATTTTTCGTATTTCTTCTGTAGTTTGTTGTTTTATTTTTTCTATTTCCTTTTTCCTATCTATTTCTTCATTTTCTCTTTCTATTTTTACCATAGCTGTCAATTTATCTTCTAATTTTAATTCTTCTTTTTCTAACATTAAATATAAATGTTCATCTATTTTCCTATATCTTCTTCTAGATTAGAAAATACTATTTTTATTTTTAATCCTTCGTGATTTTCATATATTTGTTCATCTATTATAAATTCTTCTTTGTTCATTTTATTGTGAATAGTTCATGTTGATATATATATATATATTCTAAACTATCTATTTGTGATTCTAATTTTGATATTTCATCTTTTTGGATATTTATTGAATTTTCACTCACTCCGACAAATATATTATAATGTAGTCTTTTTATTCTTATTTTTAATTCTTTACATTTTTTTGAAATAATTTGTTTTAGTTCTTTGTATTTTTGTACTTTCTTCATTTAAATCATATTTCTAATATTTTGGTGGATATCTAAATCTGATTTTATCATAATTAGATGGTATGTGTCTCATTCTTCTAGATTTTAAATGGATTATTAATTTTGCTTCAATACTAGATATTAAGGTAATTAGGTAGGCCAATCTTTGTGGGTTTTCTTTTGTTTTATTTAGGCTTATATATTCTGAATAATTACTAATTAAAGATTCTTTAATTTTTCTAAAAGCTTCTCTGTTTTTAAATGGTCTTCTCATAATTAATTCAATCCAATCTAAATTCAAACATAAATTCAAACATATATGCTACTTCTGTATTTTTTAAATAACTGTGTTTTGAAACCATTAGTAGGGGGTACGGATAACTAACTTGTAAAGATAAAAATTAAAATAGATCTATTACATATAATGGATATATTTTTCTTTGTGATGTCATTTCATCCATATTTTCTCTCTGATATTTTAAATATTTGTAGTCTATCATTTTATCCTGTAGTAATTGCAGAGTTACAGATTTCTGTATAATAATTTATCCTAATTGTACTGTAATGTAAATCTAATTCTATATTTTCAATGTTATTTATTATCTTGTGTTTTTCTTCTCGTAGCGAGTTTTTTAAATTATATAAACTATCACATGCACTTTTTCCTAAATTTTCTAAGGTTTCTTCTATCCATATTAATTTTTCTTTTAGATTCTCCATTAGTTTTCTAATTCGATTTCTATAATTAATTTCTTTATTCAGATTATCTT
>NW_025868229.1:0-2023 GCF_002878395.1 Capsicum annuum
AATCCATGAGTGGATTTAAGTATATTCATGATTATATTGTTGATTGGGTTTATAACCCATGACTAAGTGCATGATTTATGTGAAATTCATAAGTATTATGTATGTAGTATTATGTGAATTCATATTAGAGCCTTGAGATGGTGAACTTGGTGTTGGAATTGTGTTACTCAAGTATTGATTTGCATTATGATTAAATATTATGTCTTCCAAGTATTTGATGAATGGTTTGTGTGAATAAAATAAGAAAAATTATATCATATAAGTATGTATATTAAATTCATGCCATCCAATATGTATTAATTCATGTCATCCAAGTGTTTGATAAAATGCTTAAGTGAAGAAAATAGAGTCATTATAATATGTTGACAAGAAATTTCCAAGTTATGTATAAGTTCATTCCAAGTGTGGTTGAAAATCTTTAGTAAATGAGCTATGGTATGTTGTGTGAAAATTCTATCCATGTGCATTCCTTGTTGAATGAATTATGAGGCATTAGTATGAATCCTTACATACCTTTATGATTAAGATTTCCAAGTGTTTGAAGAATATTATCCATTCTTGATCATGATTTGGGTTTATGACTTCCAAGTACTTGAAAGAGTGTTTTATTGATTTTGTTGCGAGAAATGGACTGTTGTTATGTTATGCAAGTATTGATGTACTGTATTTAATTATGCTATCGAGTCCTGGGGGTATTTATGATCGAAATTAGCCTACTTGTCTAGAGCCGAGTCAATTTCAAGATAATCTCAATCAAGCCACGATCAGTAAGTTTCAGTTAGTTACAGAACTCAGGAAAACTCAGTAGATTTAGAAAAGCAGTCTCAGATAGTATTCAGATTAAGAAACTCAAAATCTTAAGTATCAATCTAGTCCATTTTAGATCTCTATAGTATTTCAGTATTCAGTTACAGAATTTAATAAACTAAGTGAGATAACAGAACTCAGTAGTATTCAGCCAGTTATCAGATATTCTGTAGTATTTTGTCAGATAACAAAAACAAGTGAACTCAGTCAAATCAGCTCAATAATATACTCAGTAACAAGATTCAGCTCAGTGTAAGTTCAGTTAAGAATCAGTTCAGAGTCTTTTAGTTGGGAGTAGGATTCAGCACCGAGTGAGCTCGAGGATGGGAGCTCACCTACTAGTAGAAGGTGTGATTCTTAGAAGCAATCTTTGCTCTCCAGAACTACGTAGCCAGCACAGGTTGAGACATCATACCTGATAGTTGAGGGTAGATGAGATGGCTTGACCTGTTAGATGAGAGCTCCACCATTCTCTCTTGCGTACCTGATAGAAGAGGGTAATGCAAAGTTGTCTTTACCAGTGGCACGGTATTGACACCCTTTCAACTGGGGCACAGGTTAGACCCCGACTTAGCTAAGTGGGGCATATCGATTAGATGATAAAGACTCAAGTTTAGACCCTAGTATATGTTGATCTTATTGTGTTCATGATAAAGCCTTTTCAAGAAGCATGTTGAATTATGTAATTATGTTAATTAGTGTGATGCTGTTATATACTAATTGACGTGGGAAATAATCATAGTTTCTTTTTTTTTTAATCATGATCATATCATGTTGAAATCTTTGTGTGATGAATTGGTTGATGGAGTTATGACATTTAGAAGTAGTAATTATTGAATAACTAAAGCATGCTCCCTACATGTTTGATAAAATGCTTATATTATGAAAATATTACCATTGTAGCATGTTAAGTATGAATGTCATGTTGAGTTCTTGAACTACAAGATTGAGGTAGAATTCATGATTAGGTTTAACTGTAATTATGATTAAAGGTTGATGGAATATCTAATCCATGATAAAGTGTAAGATTTATATGAAATTATTGAGTATATGTATAGTAATATATTAATTCATATTAGAGCCTTGACATCATAAATTTGATGTTGGAGTATTTGAAGGGAAAATTAATTAGTTGTGGTATGATTTATGTAACTACAAGTTGGATGAAGAATCCATGAGTGGATTTAAGTATATTCATGATTATATTGTTGATTGG
>NW_025868230.1:0-1527 GCF_002878395.1 Capsicum annuum
TTCTATTTTGTAGTTCACATTTGTATTTGTATTTTATAATTCGCACTTGTATTTGTATTTATTAGTTCACACCATCACATATATTATAAATCACACGTTTATTTTAAAGAAATATTTTGTATTTGTATTTTATAATTGACTGCATATTATATTGGATTGTATTTGTACTGTGGTTTTATTGTGTTTGTATATTTAAATTATATTTGTATTTGTATTCAATTTTCATCGATGGCTTTTTATTTTTAAGGAATTATTTTATATTTGTATTTGTAAGTTGATTGCATATTGTATTTAGCCGTGACTATGTACAATTTATAATTTAAATTTGTATACAGACAAGTAAATGCATTAATTGTATCTTCTTAATTCTAAAATATATAAATATGTAATGTATCATTTGATACAAATATACCGTTTTGTAATTATATGTCAAAATTATCATTTGTATTTGTAAATGAACAAATATTACTTGATACAAAAACAACTACAAAAAAAGAAACAAATGATTTTACAAATATAGATACAATATGTATTTGTATAAAAATTCGAATTGTATTTATTTGTATTAATAAATACAACTCATATCAATAAATACAAACAAGTATTCGCAGAAAGAAAATCAATCATTCCTTTTCAATAATCAAAAAATACAAATGATACTTCGCATTTGTATTTTTCTTATATAGTTCACACTTGTAGTTACACTACCAGAAATTCGCTATTTTTCGATCGAAAATTTTCGACTGAAAACAGTAGTCAAAAATTTCTGACTACTTCCGTCAGAAATCTTATTTTTTTATTTTTATTTTTCACAAAATATTTTTTCAATACTATTTGTGACAAAAATAGTCAGAATATTTGGCGGTAAATTTTGGGAAATATAAATTTCGACTACAGTAGTCGAAAATATAAATAATTAAATAAATTATTTATTTAACTAAATCATCAAATATATATTCTGACTACTGTAGTCGAAAATATAAATAATTAAATAAATATAATACTAAATATATAATCAGGTTCCTTATACGAAAATTAAATAATTATTTAAATAAATTATTAAATATATATTTCTGACTACTATAGTCAAAAATACTAATAACTAAATAAAATTAATAAATAATAAAATATATGTACGAGCACGGTAGTCGTAAATGTAAATAATTAAATAAATATATTACTAAATGTATAATCAATCCCTTATACGGAATTTAAAATATAAGTAAAATAAATTATAATATATATTTTTGACTGCTGTAGTCGAAAATATAAATAATTAAATGAATATATTAGTATATATATAATCGGACCCTTACAAGGAAACTAAATAATTATTTAAATAAATAATTAAATATGTATTTCCGACTACTGTAGTCGAAAATATAAATAATTAAATAAATATATTATTTGATATATAATTAGACCCTTATATAAAAATTAAATAATTATCTAAACAAATGATTAAATATATATTTCCGACCACTGTAGTTGAAAATATTAAATAATTAAATATAATAAAAATGTTTC
>NW_025868231.1:0-5615 GCF_002878395.1 Capsicum annuum
GACTGTCAACCTTCAATACTAGTCCCAAATGGACTTCCCGTCTTTTCAGATTACTTATCTACAATGAACATATATAGCAATCTAGTATTAGCAACCAAACGTCACAATTCAATTATTTGAATTCACCAAACTAGTGGTTAAGTAGTAAGCTTTAATTACACCATAAAGGGTGTCACTTTAACTCTCTTATACTCCAATTACATTCACATGCCATGCATATTCATACAACATCCTCCAATAACAAGTTTGGATTCATTTATCCTTCCAACCAATCCATTAAACCAAATTGAGCCATAGACATAAATAATCATTAATTCAATAGTATATCACCATATCCACCTTCCATAACTCAATTACCATATCCACCTTCCATAACTCAATTACAATATCCACCTTTCATAATTCAATACAATCAAACCATGCAAAATAGTCCATAACCCTATTTCCATCACCTTTCAATAACAACCAATACATATAATCCTCTATCACATATATATATATATATATATATATATGAAAAAGAACAAAGGCAAACAATAGTCATACCTTAGAATTCACTTCTTGATTATGCAATCCTGTTTGCACAAATAATAGCTATCGTTCGAAGCTCTCGAGATGACAAACGCAGTTATCGGATTACTTTGGAATTTCTACGGTTGAATCAAAAGTAATTTAAAGGTCAAATTTGGCTAGGGTTTGTTCTTCCTCAATGATTGATGAAGAAAATGAGTTTTTGAACTCATATACATGTATATATACACATATTCCCATCTATAATATAATAGGAAATGACCAAAATGCCTTTAAAATTTAAATAATGTCAAATCTGTCCTTTGGTGAACTGTTTTGATAAGCTAAAGTAGATCGACCATAACTCTTTTCTCCAATATCAGATTTGGGTGAAATTAGTATCGTTCGAAGGATAATTCGAAGGGCTTTTATTTCATATAAAGTAGGCCACCCAGTTCGTCTTGTACAAGGAGTTATGGTCGTTTGAAGTTGACCCTAAAAATTTATTTTGATAGGCTGAAGTAAAATGAGTATAACTCCTTACTCAGACGTTGGATTTGGATAAAACCAATTGCATTGGAAATAAGTCTCAAATATCTTTCTTTTCATAGGTCGCAGCTCTCCCAGTTCATTATATTAAGGGAGTTATGATCGTTTGAAGTTGACCCAAAAATTCGACTGACCTCAGTAGTTTGTGTGCAGGAAATTTTTCTGCACATTTACTATTCCCAAATATCCCTCCCACCGTTTTATAGTTTCGAATGTGCTTGATTATATTCGAAACCTATCCGTTTTTAGAAATCTTTATATCGTTGGAAAACTTATTCAATAACCTTCGCATGGAACCATCGATGGGGAAATTTCGGTATAAATAAAATTAAAAAAAAATTAATTCCATATAAATAAGACCAATACACGTACTTGAATACGGGGTGTTACATCCTTCCCCCCTTTAGGACTTTCTTTCTCGAATGTTAGCATAGTTATTCAACCGAAACAAGTTCAATTCCATCATTAATATTCACATCATCACATAAATACTATACATATATAAAAAAAAAAAACTTACTTGTTAATGTTCTAACTCCGTTTCTTGAACTTTCTCTTTATCTTTGAACAAATGAGGGTACTTAGATTTCATTGCTTCCTCAGCTTCCCATGTAATCTCTTCCCTTTGACAATTTCTCCAATGTACTTTCACAGATGCTATCTCTTTATTTCTCATCTTCTTAACTTGGCGATCTAGAATAGCAATAGGCACTTCCTCATAGGTAAGATATTCTGCAACTTGCACATCCTTAGTAGAAGTGATATGTGATGGATCTCCAATTCACTTTCGAAGCATTGACACATGAAATACCGGATGTACTGATGAGAGCTCTTGGGGTAGCTCTAATTCATATGCAACTTGTCCAAACCTTCGAGTGATCTTATACGGGCCTATATAGCGTGGACTCAACTTCCCTTTCTTTCCAAATCTCATTACCCCTTTCATTGGTGATACCTTCAAAAATACCCAATCACCTATAGAAAACTCTAGCCCTCTCCTTCTACTATCCGCATATGACTTGTGTCGACTTTGGGCTGTTTTCAGTAATTGCTGAATTACTTTAACCTTCTCTATGGCTTGATAACAAGATCCAGTCTGAACAAAATAGTTTCACCCACTTTGAACTATCCTATTGGTGATCTACACTTCCTTCCATATAAAGCTTCATATGGTGCCATTTTGATACTTGAATGATAGCTATTATTGTAGGCAAACTCAATAAGAGGTAAATGATCATCCCAGTTGCCCTTAAAATCTATTACACAAGCTCGTAGCATATCTTCAAGTGTTTGGATGGTACGTTCTGCTTGTCCATCTGTTTGAGGGTGAAAAGTTGTACTCAACTTCACTTGTGTTCCCAAACACCTCTGAAAAGACTTCTAAAAGTTTGCAGTAAATTAGGTTCCCCGATGTGATATAATAGAAATTGGCACTCCATATAATCAGACTATCTCTTTAATGTACAGCTTCGCATACTCTTCAACTGTATAAGTGGTCCTAACTGGTAGGAAATGTGAGGATTTAGTAAGCCTATCAACAATCACCCATATAGAATCGAACTTTCGGAATGTACGAGGCAAACCAATAACGAAATCCATGTTGATCATGTCCCACTTCCAGCTTGGAAGATCAATGCATTGCATATAACCTCCGGGTTTTTGTTGCTCAACTTTAACTCTTTGACAATTTGGACATTCAGCTACAAATTCTGCAATACTCTTCTTCATGTCATTCCACCAATATATATCTTTCAAATCTTGATATATTTTGGTTGATCCTGGATGAATGGAATACCTTGAACAATGTTCTGTCATAATCTTCTTTCTTAGCCCGTCTACATCCGGCACACACAATCGGTTTTGTCACTGAAGTACTCCTTCTCGCGTAAGCTCAAATGCCTTGGTCACACCACTCTGAACGTTCTCCTTAAGCTGTAATAAAATAGGATCTGCATATTGCTTCTCATTCACTTCAGCTACTAATGAAGATTCCACAATATTATGTACGATAAGCTCTTTATCCGGAGTTTCAAGAAGGTGAACTCCCAAACTAGCTAACTGGTGAAGATCTTTAATCATCCCTTGCCTTTCTATAGGCGCCATCATAGCCTTACGACTTAACGCATCAGCTACCATATTTGCCTTCCCTGGATGGTACAAGATATCAACATAGTAGTCCTTTAATAGTTCAAGCCATCTCCGCTGCCTTAAATTTAGATCCTTCTGATTAAAAATATACTGCAAGCTCTTATGGTCAGTATATATATCAACATGAACCCCATATAAGTAGTGGCGCCATATCTTTAAAGAAAAAATAACTGCTGCCAGCTCAAGATCGTGTGTAGGATAATTTTTCTCATGTGGCCGCAATTGTCTAGAAGAATATGCTATTACCTTACCATGCTGCATCAATACACATTCTAAACCAATTCTAGAAGCATCACAATACACTGTATACCCTTCGGTGCCTTCAGGAAGTACCAACACGGGTGTAGAAATCAACTTGTTCTTTAAATCTTGAAAACTCTTCTCATAGGCATCATTCCATTGGAATTTGGATGCTTTATGGGTTAGCTTGGTTAAGGGTGCTGAAATGGAAGAAAAGCCTTCAACAAACCTTCTATAATAACCGGCCAACCCAATAAAACTACGAATTTTCGTAGGCGCTGTGGGCCTTGGTCAGTTCTTCACAGCTTCTATCTTTTGAGCATCAACCTTTTATCCCTTCACTAGATATAATATGACCTAAAAATGCCACCGACTTTAACCAAAACTCACATTTAGAGAACGTTGCATAAAGCTTACAATCACAAAGAGTCTTCAATGCCTGTCGTAAGTGATTGGCATGATCCTCTTCTGATCTAGAATAAACTAGAATATCCTGTAGTAGAAAACTGTGGTCTGAACCCTTCTTGGG
This sequence comes from Capsicum annuum, assembly GCF_002878395.1. NCBI lineage: Eukaryota > Viridiplantae > Streptophyta > Magnoliopsida > Solanales > Solanaceae > Capsicum > Capsicum annuum. The sequence continues at coordinate 3,977 of NW_025868231.1, forward strand.
ATGCCATGAACTGCCCTGTAGATCTGGCCCACTTGGAATATCCTCTTTCTAATTCCTGTATTCTTCTCCTCTGCCTCTGATCTTTCATTTTCTGTGCAAAAGCTTGGATCCTCACTATGTCCATATCTTTGTTCAAAGCGGCAATAGTACAATCTCTAACCAGATATGGATCCAGCCTATCCATAGTAGCTACAACATTATGAGCATATCTCGACAATAAATTAAATCGGAGACTGTACTCCCTCACGCTCATATTCCCCTGACGAAGATTTAAAAATTGATCTGCACGGGCCTGACGAATCTCGAATGGAAGATAATGATCAAGAAATGCCTCTTTGAACACTTTCCAAGTAGCTAGGGGTGCATCAATACCCCTAGATCATTTCCAGTCCTCGTACCAATATATAGCCTCCTCTTTGAATCTATACGCCGCTAACTCCACTGTCTCTCTACCCGTTACGTACATAACATCTAAGGCCCTTTAAATTTGATCAATAAAGTCCTATGGGTCCTCGTTAAGAGAAACAAACATATTCAGTGGTCAACTATGACTTCATATACAATATAGGCTCTATCGCACGATCTAAGACATGAAGGAAAAAAATAATTCCTAAATATCCATAGCCTCCTGTTTATAGATGCGGTGCACGACAAATCGATAAACAAGACTCTACGTAGACACGGCTTTGTAGACTCAGTAGGACGAACTTCTCTGATACCACTATTGTCACGCCTCAAATCCTATTGGGGCGGATTGGCACCCGTAATCGAGGAGGCCCGGGAGAACCAACTCATAACCTTATACTTCTCATGCATACCTCTATGACAACCCAAAATTCAGACAGCATCATGTCGCATATAAAAGGAAATAATCACCTATATAAGCTCGAGCACACATATATATGTATATACAATACTTGGCCGTTGGAGCCATCACGTCTATTAACAAAACACCAACTTGACTGTACATTAGGTCTACAAAGCCTCTAGACAATACACAGAGTTTAACTAAGGTCGGGACACACCCCGCCATATAACTAACTTCTATACAATACCAAAAGTGACTGGATATGACACGGAAAGCCCCGAAGCAAACTGGAGCTCACCAAAAATAGCTGGATATCCTGGCTTCTACTTGTGCGGTGTATGAGCTGAGGTACCTGTGCCTGCAGCATAAAATGTAGGTCCCCCGTGGGGGACGTCAGTACAAAATATGTACTGAGTATGTAAAGCTGTAGATAATCACATATGATATAGGAGCTTAATAAAAATCAGAAACAAGTGAACAAATCGCAATAGGAGTGGACCACACTTACTAGAACTTGTGACAACCTGTACATTGTATTTATTCAATCACTTTACCTTCGTTCTTATCATCTTTGTAATCATTACTGTACTGTACTATGACCATTAGGCTGCCTCCAGTATATATTAACTGGGATCGACCCATGATAGGCTTATGCCCCTGGGATACCACCCATAAACACATAAATAGGGATCGACCCATGATAGGCTTATGCCCCTGGGATACCACCCGATAAGAGAGAACTTCCATCACTTAGTTCAATTAATATTTGAGATTGTTATTTCGGTCGCCACCGCATTTTTGATACTTTGAAACAATGATACATCAATAAGA
>NW_025868232.1:0-2357 GCF_002878395.1 Capsicum annuum
TTTCTACTTCTTCAGAGGTAGAGGTATGGACTGCGTACATCCTACCCTCCCCAGACCCCACCAGGTGGGAATACACTGGGTTTGTTGTTGTTGTTGTTGTCTTGTATTACTTGCTGCTTGCTGCTGCTTTACTATTACCATCGTTTATGTCTTTATATCCTTATATTGTCTTTATATTCTCTTATACTTTCGCTTAGTTGTGGCTGTGGGCAGTAATGGGTGGATAGGGTCATGTTCGAGGGGGTTGGGGCAGGGGGCAGTGGTGGGGGCGGGGGATGAGGAAAGGGCGGGAGTGGGAGGGAGGCCAAGGTTTGGCCGCAGGGGGAGTAGTGGAGGGCGTGCGGGTAGTGACGGTAGGTTGAGGGTTGGGTCTTGGAATATAGGGACCCTGCAGGGCAAGTCCATAGAGCTTGTGAAGACCCTTAGGAAGAGAAGGATCAACATTGCGTGTGTCCAGGAGACCAAGTGGGTAGGGTCTAAGGCTAGGGATGTGGATGGTTACAAGCTGTGGTACTCTGGGAGCGAGAGGCGTAGGAATGGAGTTGGCATCTTAGTGGATGAAGAGCTTAGAGGTCAGGTAGTAGAGGTGAAGAGGATCAACGATAGGTTGATGACTATTAAGTTGGTCATTCGGGGGTTTACCCTGAACGTGTGTAGTGCCTATGCACCGCAAGTGGGATCGGAGGGGGAGGAGAAGATGCAGTTTTGGGAGGCTTTGGAGGAGGTGGTGAGAGGCGTGCCTAGCTCGGAGAAGATTGTTGTAGCAGGAGATTTCAACGGGCACATCGGGGCGCTACCGGGAGGCTTTGGTGATGTGCATGGTGGTTTTGGTTTTGGGGAGAGAAATGAGGAGGGGGCTACCCTATTGGAGTTTGCGAGGTCCTTTGGGCTGGTGGTGGTGAACTCGGGATTCCCGAAGAAGGACGAGCACCTGATCACCTTTCGAAGCGCGGTAGCCAGGACCCAGATTGACTTTTTGTTGCTTAGGAAAAGGGATAGGGCGTGGTGTAAGGACTGTAAGGTCATCCCGAGTGAGAACCTTTCGATCCAACATAGGCTCTTGGTTATGGATTTGGGTATAAAGAAGAATAGAAAAAGGAGGAGTAGGGAGTGTAGACCTAGAATTAAGTGGGGCGGCTTGACGCCAGTGAATGCGTGGGAGATAGGGGAGAAGTTGGCAGGAATGGGGGTGTGGGAGTGTAGGAGAGACGTGGATAGTATGTGGGATAGGGCGGCTAGGTGCATCAGGGAGAATGCAAGTGAGGTGTTGGGGGTTTCTAAGGGCCGGGCACCATCAGGGGGATTGGTGGTGGAATGAAGAGGTGGAGAAGAAAGTGGGGACCAAGAAAGGGGCGTATGCCAAGTTGGTGGAGAGTAAGGACGAAGAGGAGAAGCGGGTAAACAGGAAAGAGTACAAGCTAGCGAGAAAGGAGGCTAAGTCAGCAGTCACGGCAGCTAAGACGGTCGCCTTTGAGAGCCTGTATGCAGGGTTACAGGGGAAGGGAGGGGAGAAAAAGTTGTTTAGACTCGCTAAGGCTAGGGAAGGGAAGGGTCGTGACCTCGATCAGGTGAGGTGCATTAAGGGGGAGGACGGTAGAGTGTTGGTGGAAGACGGCCACATTAAGAATAGATGGCAGTCGTACTTTCATAGGCTCTTGAATGACGAAGGGGATAGAGCTATTGTGTTAGGGGAACTGGAGCACTCAGAGGAGTGTCGGGATTTTAGCTATTGTAGACGTTTTAAGGTAGAAGAGGTTAGACAGGCTGTTCGCAGAATGCGAAGAGGTAGGGCGACGGGGCCGGATGAGATACCGGTCGAGTTTTGGAAGTTCGTTGGAGAGGCTGGTCTTAGGTGGTTGACGGGATTGTTTAATGAAATCTTCAAGACGGCAAAGATGCCCGAGGCTTGGAGGTGGAGCACCATGATACCTCTCTATAAGAATAAGGGGGACATCCAGAGTTGCAACAACTATAGGGGGATTAAGTTATTGAGTCACTCTATGAAGATCTGGGAGAGAGTGGTCGAGGTGAGGCTGAGACGGATAGTGTCTATTTCAGAAAACCAGTTTGGATTTATGCCTGGCCGCTCGACGACGGAGGCAATTCACCTGGTACGGAGGTTGGTGGAACAGTATAGGGAGAGGAAGAAGGACCTGCACATGGTGTTTATCGACCTGGAGAAGGCCTACGACAAAGTCCCCAGGGAGGTGCTTTGGAGATGCTTGGAGGTGAGGAGAGTACCGCTGGCATATATCAGAGCAATCAAGGATATGTATGATGGAGCGAAAACTAAGGTGAGGACGGCGGGAGGAGACTCAGAACATTTCACGGTCCGGACAGGGTTGCATCAGGGATCT
>NW_025868233.1:0-2634 GCF_002878395.1 Capsicum annuum
AAAGAAAGTTACAATTCAAAACATCTGAATAAGATCTGACTCAGTCTACGAAATCTCTAATACATCTCAAATCTGTTATGAAAACTGGGACAAGGCCCCCAGTAGACCAAAATCATAGTAGTAATATAATCCAAAATAAACGAGCCTTCTAGAACAAAGAAGGCTCACTACTGCATGAGTCACCTCTCTCTGAAATACTCTACTGAATAGTTGGACCCCTAGACTGCGCCTCAGAACCTAGGAGGGAGGGGGTTGATAACGCTCAATCTACAGCTCTCGTGGGAGTGTAAAGCGGTCGTTAGCAAATATAGAACCCAACCTGGGTTGGGTATCGATCCCACAGAGAATAGCTTGGCCAACAAGCAAGAGAAATTACTAGACTTTTAGTGCAAGTCTCGTAGGAAAGGGGGGATTGTAGTATGTAACCAAAACAAGAATGTAAGAACTGAAAATAGCAAAATAAAGAGAGATTGTCACGTGTGTTGTAAACAATGAGAATTGAGGCGTTGGGGTTATGTCCACCTTCTGAGGTATACGTCTCTATTGGCTATGAGTGTGTAGAGTCTTGACATGTAATTGCTTATAGAGAATTGTAGTCGATGGTAAATCCAAGCGTCTCTCGACCTAAACAAGGACTATTTCACTTTAACTCTCTCGAGCTTAAAGCGTGACTAACGGTACGAATTCTCCAAGAAGTTAGTCCAGGTACGGCACTAGCTTTTTAATAGGAAAGGGTGTCCTACTACCTTGACATTATCTCTTTTCCAGACAAATAACTTTTCTCTCGAACAAGTCAGATGTTAGACTGGCGTTGGTCTATGCGTCTTCTTTTCTAGACAAATAACCTTTCTCTCGAACAGGTTAGATGTTAGAATGGCGTGTTCTTGTGTTTGAACCGCAAAGAATGTAGATTTAAGATGAAGAGAATAATGATATAAGCAATATACTTGTCTTGAACTCACAAACTCATAGCTATAGATAGTAACTCATTCGGCTTCCATAACCCCAACTAAGAGATTTAGTTACCCATGAATGCGAAGGATATCACGCTTTGCATGGTGGATGGCGTGAATAGTAGGTGTTTGGCGTGTGGTTTTTGTGATTCCGTAGCAAGTAACGATTCTCTTGTTGTGGAATTTAAGAGTAGAAGAATGAAGAATTGAGAATGGGTTGTAGGAAGATGTCTTAATTGTAAGGAGATGAATGAATTGTCAGAATGTCTCCCCCTTTTTTCTCTTTTTTAAAATCTCTAACATGATAGGGTATTTATAATACTCCTATCCTACTCCTACTAAACTAATAAATAACCAAATCCTAATATACTAATGAAATCCTTGACCCAATTGTACTAGGGTAAGGTTACAAAATTATAATCCAAATAGAATGATGAAACACATAACCTAATTGCACTAGGTTAATGTATTATGGCAAAAATCCAGCTTTGTGTCTGTAAGTCCCAAAGTCTTCAGAAATGCTGTTTTAGCCCGGGACAGATTTTCCATGCAGCAGATTTAGTCCTTTATGCGTCCAGCTCCTTTCCATCTCGTTTGTGAGCTTTCTTTTGCGTCAAGTAAGCCATAAATTGCTGTATTTTGCATCATTTATACCTGAAACTTTCCTAATCACATTTGTTAGCTCATTTACAGGAAAAAGGACTAAAAGTGTACGAAATAGATAATTAGTTCTCGAAACTAGGCTAAAATATGGGCAAAATATATTGATATAGGCGCGTAATTTCGCCTATCATCAGGGGTCAATACAGATGTACTGGTACGCAGAGCAATCAAAAATAAAGCTTTTATATAACTAAAATAGAGGAGAGCTAGTCATAAATATCATGAAAGATATAATTTTCAAAACACATGGGCATTTCTAAAAACATAAAACCTTTCTGTCAATGTAAATTCTGATCTTTGTATTACTTCTAAGTTAGGTGGCATTCCCCTACAATTCTGATATTTCACGGGCTATATGGAATCCGCCGCTGACTCGGCGGGGAAGCCTCCAACCCAAGTGTGCCGCAAGGGTTGGAGTCTCTGATTCTGATACGCCACACGGCACTAGGCCAGCGTAATATAATATACCCGGATCAACAAATCACGATTTTGGGCAATGAGTTATCTGAATTCGTGCCCTCTTCAGGGAACCACCTAACATCTCTTTATTCCCTATTTTAACCTTTCCTAAACATAAACATACATCATTCTGAAATTCTAAAACATGAAAGTCTGATAAAGTCTGCGTTCTGTATTAGTCTGTGTCTATTATGGCATTATCTGAATTGGTATCATTATACCAAGACTTCCAAGTCGTTATTTTGAGCCATATATGATTATTTCATTCTAAAACAATGTTCAGGCCACTTGATCATGCATATAGTGTAAGAAGAGTCATATCTCAAATCATAAGTCAAAAATCATGCAAAGACCTTCCATTCATTCAACAATTTTAACAAGTAGTGGCCAACTTCTCAAAAACATTTCTTTGTTTATCAATCTCAATATTTAAAATCATAAAAGCATTCCTCTCTCCCATTCTTAATCATTATGAATTTCATATAAGACAAATAGTATCTTGAATCATTCTGTAAACCATGAAATGTAAGGATTCATAACTTGTAAATCAAATCATAAA
>NW_025868234.1:0-7010 GCF_002878395.1 Capsicum annuum
TGTTATTGTACTTATTTCATCCTCTCATGATTATGATGATTTTCTTCGGGCTATGTGATTCTTTCATACATCCTGTATGTTTCTTATAAATATTTATGATGATGGTGTTTATTCAAATGCATACACCCCCATATACTCGATTCCTTTTCATGGTACTGACCCACATCTTTAGATGTGGGCTGTATTTTCTCAGAATATAGATTCAGCAGCTCAATTCTAGGTTCGACAGTGATTCTTCGGACATGTTGTTCTACATCCTCTGTTGTGGTGATTCCTCATGTTCCGAGGATGTGATGTCTGATATTGGTTTCACGGAATTGTTTACATTTGATAACTGAGTATGAGTCAGTTGGAGCATGTCTCAATGACTTGCTGATTTTATTAATTTTCTTAGAGTCTTGTCAGACTAGTATAGATGTTGGGAGTTGACTACTAAGTCGTATTTTGTTATCTTTTTAAAATTCTTTTATTCTTGGATGATGATTACTCTATTGATATTTGAGGGTTATTTATGGAAACCCGTTGATTTGTATTGAACTGAATGAAAATGGCTCAAAGGGTTAGCTTAGGGCTACTTGTAGCCTCAAGCACCGTGTGACGCTCCTAGACCTGTTTTTCGAGGCGTTACAAACTTGGTATCAAAGCCTAAGGTTATAAGGTATCCTAGGAAGTCTGACAAGCCGCGTTAAGTAGAGTCTTGATCATCTGTGTGTAGCGCGCCATATCTATAAGCAAGAGGCTACAAGACGTTTTAGGAAAAAGTATGATTCTTTCTTTCAGAAGTCTATCGTGCTTAAAGTGTCTCTCTCTGCTATTGATTCGTGCTCTCCTCTTTTAGAAATATACCTCCACATCGAGTGAGAAGAAATAATAATGGTCAGCAACTTTAACCCGCTGACCCATTGAATGAAAATGTGTCTCATGCTGAATTTTGGGCAGCCTTTCAGGTGCTGGCCTAAGCTGTTATCGCAAATATTTAGGCCAACCCGGCCCTGGCTCCACAGCAGCAGGGAGGTGATTCAGCTGCTGTCAGGATCCGTGACTTCATACGGATGAATCCGCCAGAATTTTATGGGTCCAAGTCTGATGAGGATCCACGGTTGTTTTTAGAGAAGGTGCAGAAGATTACTCAGGTGATGCATGTATCTGAGGAATATAGTATGGAGTTGGCTGCATATAGGTTGAATGACCTTGGTTATGACTGGGTTGTTGCTTGGAGGAAAGGTAGAGGTGAGGGAGCTGTCCCTACAACTTGGCAAGAGTTCCAAAATGCATTCCTGGATAAGTTTTTCCCTTTAGAGATGAGAGAGGCGAAGGTGGAAGATTTTATGAACCTACGATAGGGCTCTATGACTGTTAGGGAGTACTGTCTAAAGTTCAATCAGTTGGCCAAGTATGCTCCTGACTTAGTGGCTGATAATCGGGCTAGTATGAGTAAGTTTGTCACTGGAGTGTCTAGTTATGTGGTTAAGGAGTATAGGTTTGCTATACTGAATAGTGAGATGAATCTTTCTAGGCTGATGACTCATGCCCAACAGATTAAGGTAGAAAAGATTAGGAAGAGAGATAGAATGAGAGGGAATAAGAGAGCTAAGTCCGAGCAGCATGGACAGGGTTAGACTAGATAGCAGGGAGGGAGTCGCCCTCAGTATCAGGATCGTTCATCTATGCCAGCACCGTCATCTGCTAGTTGTCCCATGCCTAGAGGTAGGCAGGAGCAAGGTAGCAGGTCATATGCATTTATGTCCCAGTACAGTACTAGCAGTAAGCCAAATCGTCCCCTGTGTCCTAAGTGTGGTAGGGCTCATTCGGGTGAGTGTTGGGGTGAGAAGAAGGGTTGTTTCCGATGTGGTGACATGGTTCACAGAGTTAGAGATTGTCCATAGTATGGACAAAGGCGTCGTGACTATAGCCCTCAGACCCAGACTCAGACTGTTAGTGCTCCAGTTCCAGCGACTCACCCAGCCCCAGCCCAGGGCGCCTCTTCTAGCAATGCTGGCGGGCAGAGCCAGAATAGATTTTATGCTTTACCATTCCACCAGTAATAGGAGGACTCTCCCGATGTTGTTATTGGTATGCTTTGTATATTTCAGTTTGATGTGTACGCTTTGTTGGATCCTGGATCCAGTTTCTCATATGTTACACCTTTGATTGCTGTGAATTTTGAAATGAGTCCTGAGATTATTCCTGAGCCTATCCTAGTTTCTTCCCCAGTGGGTGATTCGATTGTTGCCCAGAAAGTGTATAAAAAGTGCCCTGTTACCGTTCTTCATAGAGTATTATTGGCTAATCTGATTGAGTTAGACATGGTAGATTTTTATATGATTCTGGGTATGGACTGGCTATGTTCTTCTTATGCCTCTATTGATTGTCGGACTTGAGTGGTCAAGTTTCAATTTTCGGGTGCATCCGTGTTTGAGTGGTTTGGGAATTCTGTGTCACACAAGAGTTATTTTATCTCTTACCTTAAAGCTAGAAAGCTTATTTCTAAGGGGTGTATTTACCATTTGGTTAGAGTCAAAGACACTAAGTATGAGACTCCAACTCTCCAGTATGTTAACGTCGTCAATGAGTTTTCTGATGTCTTTCTGGATATCTCCCAAGGATACCTCCTGATAGAGAGATAGAGTTCGGGATTGATCTTCTTCCCGATACTTAGCCTATTTCTGTTTCTCCTTACCATATGGCCGTTGCAGAACTTAAGAAGTTGAAAGAGCAACTCAAAGATCTACTAGATAAGGGTTTCATAAGGCCCAGTGTTTCTCCTTCGGGTGCTCCTGTGTTGTTTGTGAGAAAGAATGATGGTTCTTTGTATATGTGCATTGATTACCGTCAATTGAATAAAGTCAACGTAAAAAATAAGTACCCCCTTCCAAGAATAGATGATTTGTTTGACCAATTGCAAGGTGCAAGTTATTTCTCAAAGATAGACCTTCGTTTTGGCTATCATCAACTCAAAGTTAGGGAGTGTGACATCCCAAAAACCACTTTTTTAACTCGTTATGGCCATTTTGAGTTTCTTGTTATGTCTTTTGGGTTAACTAATGCCCCAACAGCTTTCATGGACCTCATGAATCAAGTGTTCAGACCATATCTGGATATGTTTGTCATAGTGTTCATCGATGATATACTGGTGTACTTTCGTAGTGAGGATGAACATTCTAATTATCTCCGAACTGTCTTGCAAACCCTTAGAGATCACAAGTTGTTTTCCAAGTTCAGTAAGTGTGAGTTTTGGCTAAGGTCAGTTGCTTTTATGGGCCATATCATTTCTTCCGAGGGTATTAGAGTTGATCCCCAAAAGAACGAAGCTGTTAGAAATTGGCCTAGACCTATTTCTCCGACTGATATCCGAAGTTTATTGGGTTTAGCTGGCTATTACTGCCGTTTTGTTGAGGGTTGCTCCTCTATAGCGTCTCCTATGACTAGGTTGACCTAAAAGAAAGTGAAGTTCTTGTGGTCCGAATCTTATGAGAAGAGTTTTCAGTAGTTGAAGACTCGACTCACTTCAGCCCCTGTTTTGACTTTGGCTGATGGTGTTGATGGTTTTTTGGAGTACTCTGATGCTTCGAGAGTTGGGTTGGGTTGCGTATTGATGCAGAAGGGTAAGGTGATAGCCTATGCTTCTAGACAGTTGAAACCCCAAGAAAAAAATTACCCCACCTATGACCTTGAGTTGGCTGCTGTTGTGTTTGCTTTGAAAATCTGGAGACACTATTTGTATGGTGTCCATGTTGATGTTTTCACTGATCATAAGAGTCTATAGTATATGTTTCCCTAGAGATAAGTGAATCTTAGGCAGAGATGATGGTTAGAATTATTAAAGGACTATGATATGAGTGTGATGTACCATCCAAGCAAGGCCAATGTTGTGGCGGATGCCCTAAGTAGAGTGTCCATGGGAAGTGTTTCGCATTGGGTAGAAGGTAAGAAAGAATTAGCTCGTGATGTACATCATTTGGCTAGATTGGGGGTTAGGTTGTGTGACTCTGCTGAAGGTAGTATAGGGGTTCAGAGTAGTTCCGAATCCTCCTTGGTTTCAGAAGTGAAGGAAAAAAAAATACTTAGATGCTAGTTTGGTCAGACCGAAGGAGTCAGTCAAGGACCAAAAAGTAGAGGTTTTCTCCCAAGGGGGAGATGGTGTGTTGAGATTGCAGGGTAGATTGTGTGTCCCAAATATTGTTGATCTGAGATAGAGGATTATGGCTAAAGCACACGGGGCATGATATTTTATTCATCCTGGTGCTACCAAGATGTACCGAGACTTGCGGGAAATCTATTGGTGGAGTGGCTTGAAGAAAGATATAGCAACGTTTGTAGCTAACTGTGCAACATGCCAATAGGTTAAGGTTGAAAACCAAAGACCTGGTGGTATGATGCAAGAGTTTAGTAGTCCCACCTGGAAGTGGGAAGTGTAGATCCACTCTAGTATTGGCATGGCTCCGTTTGAAGACTTATATGGGAGGAAGTGTAGATCACCCATAGGTTGGTTCGAGGTGGGTGAAGCAGCTGTGAGTGGTCCTGATTCGGTATTTGAGGCTATGGAAAAAGTTAAGTTGATTAGGGAAAGTTTGAAAACTGCACAAAGTCGTCAGAAGTCATATGCAGATGTTAGAAGGAGAGACCTTGAGTTTGAAGTTGGTGACCTAGTGTATCTGAAAATTTCACCCATGATGGGGGTGAAGAAATTTTGAAAGAAGGGGAAGCTTAGTCCCCGTTATGTTGGTCCTTAAAAAATTCTTACCCATGTTGGTAAGGTAGCTTATGAGGTCGATTTGCTTTCCGAGTTGTCCTCTGTTCATCCAATATTCCATGTCTCCATGCTTAGAAAGCATATTAGCGATGCTGTGGTAGTGGATTCCTCTGTGAGTGCTGACATTCAAGAAAATCTTTCTTTTAATAAGATTCCTGTTGAGATTCTTGATTTCAGTGTCCGAAGACTAAGGAACAAAGAAGTTCCCTTAGTCAAGGTGTTGTGGCGAAATCAATTTATTAAGGGTGCAACTTGGGAAGCTGAGACGGATATGTGATCCAAGTACCCGCACCTATTTTTCTCAAACTCCGATCAAGCCGAAGGTACCATTCTTTCCTAAATCATGCACTTTTGATAAAAGTTGCAGCAGTTCAGCTGTCATTTATTATGTGTTCAGCTGTAGTTTCTTGAATTTATGCATTCTATGTTGCATTCGAAGTGAGAAACGATGTGGTGATGAGTCTAACGAATGGTTTCAGCTGTATGCTCTATTCCCTATTTAATCTTGGCATGTCTAGCATCATTCGAGGATGAATTTTTCCAAGGGGAAGATGATGTAATACCCCAGGAAATTTTTCGTTGAAATTTTGTGCGTAAACATGTCGGGTTCTATCTTCTAGAATGAATTATAAATTTTTTGTGCGAAATGTCTTAGATTATGACCCACCATTGTGTAGAGTATCGAATAAGCTTTCCAACAATATGTGGATAATACAAAAAGGACACTCGAGCGACGAGTTATGAACATTCCGATCGAATCGTGAATAGTAGTGAACAGTAAAACGTACAGGAAAATGTACTGAGGCCTGGCATATTTTTGGTCCAAATTTAAATGATCATAACTCCTTGTACATAATGATCAGGTTGATCTACTATATATCAAAGGAAAGCTCTGCGAGTCCTCTTTCTAATGAAATTGGTTTCATCCAATTTGTCTATAGGAGCAAAAAGTTATGGTCGATCTACTTCAGCCTATCAAAAGCTAATTTTTAGGTCAACTTCAAACAATCATAACTCCTTGTACACAATGATCTGGGTTATATACTATATATCAACGGAATGATATGAGAGTTCTCTTTCTAATGAAATTGGTTTCATCCAATTTAGATATCGGAGTAAAACGTTATGGTTGATCTACTTCAAACTATCAAAACAGTCCACCAAAGGACAGATTCGAGAATTATTTTATTTTTAGGGGCGTTTTGGTCATTAACCCTCACCCAAAATCCGTCCAAACACTATATTAAAGCCTATTAGAAGAATTATATGTTATATTTCATCAAATTCCCTCAAAAAGAAAACCCTAAGCTCCTACATCCAACTTCAAGAACCTCCAAAGTTCACCATTAATTCTGCAAATTTATTCAAGATTCCAAGTTCCTAGTTCAAGAACTCCAAGAACCATCATTCAAAGGCACGATTAACATCTCAAAAACAAGTATCGATCTAAAGTTCATCATTCAAGGTATGTGGAATTTTTCAACAAGAACTCTCTTTCGTTCTTGTGCCCAAAAGTAATTTTCTTTACAAAGGCATGATTTTTATTTGATTTTTATGAATTTGAAGAATGAACCCATACATTATGATGATTATTATGAAATCTTGATGTTTATGATTTTTAAAGATGAATTTACATGTGTGGAGATATAAAGCATGAATCTTGAAAGATATTTATCATGATTTTGATATTTGGGTCATGAATCCCCATTAAAAATTGTGTTTTTTTGAGAAAGTGTGTGTTATAAGCACATTGATGTTGAATATTTGAGATATTTTGAACGATTTGACCTTTTGGTCTTAATGGAGTTGTTTTGAACTTGAGTGTTAAAGTAATCCATAACGTGGTTGATTTTGATAGATGGGAAGCATGATGGCTCCTGAGGTATATTTATATATTACTGAAATTATTTTTTTGTGGATTGTCTTTGAAATGATCTGAGCTAAGTCCGGGAGAAATCTTTAGCACCGAGTGGGAGGTATAAAGCGACCTTACTTTCCTAGAACTACATGCCCCCATAAGAGTGAGCCTGAGGCTGATTTATAGAGTGATCACTAGTTTGTGTAGATTTGATATCGATAGTCCTACTCCGATGGCGAGGATAGGACGGCTCTCCCCAACGTGAGTTGTACATTGGACTCCATGTAGCTCACATGGTTTATGTCAGTTATAGGATCTCCCAGTGTGTGTGTGTTTCCTTGTGTCTATGGTGAATGGTGAAGTGATTTGAAAGTGGAATTGTGAAAGTTATTCTTTCAA
>NW_025868235.1:0-2541 GCF_002878395.1 Capsicum annuum
CACGAGTGTTAGGCTGTCCGCACGCGGCTAAAATTAGGCCCGTGACAAAGTGGTATCAAAGCAGCACTTTGAACATGGCATACGACGGCAACGAGGAGGTTCACGGCGGAGACAACTTGGGCAAAACCAAGACCAGAAAACGTGACAAGAGTAGGAACAAGGATGAGGCCTAACTTCCAGTTAGTGAGGCTGTCACTAACGTGGAAGATGGCGAAGGTTCAGCATCCGGCTCTCTCGATGAGAGAATCGTTAGCACGGAGGCTGGCTTAGCAGTTTTGGGCCATCGCTTCAAGACCCTTGAGTCCAACGTTGGTACCCTTGAGGCTGCCGCCCTTGAAGGGCTGGACGAAGTCAAAGCCGACTTGTCCGAGCAAAATGAAGAGCACAAGGAGGGGCTGACCAGCTTGGAACTCAAGCTCACGGAAGCACTGTCAGCGCTACACGAGGAGTTCGGGGCAAAACTGTCCGAGGTGATGTTGGGGCAGTCCGCTTTGCAGGAGGAAGTTGCTGATTTGAAGCAACAACTGGAAGCAGCCCGTGTTTGTGGAAATCATGGTTCCGTGGCTTACCATGATGCTCGTATTGAGGCTCCTAAACCCAACGTGTTTAAGGGTGATAGGAACGCTCAAGACGTAGAGAATTTCATATGGCAATTGGAGTCATATTTTGAGCACGTCAAGATTGTTGACGGGGCAGCAAGGATCCGAATTGCAACCATGTACTTCAGTGACGTCGCAATGTTGTGGTGGCGTAGGAAAAAAGTAGACATGGAAAGGGGTCTTTGCACCATAGCTGATTGGGATCAATTTAAGGATGAGTTGAAGGAGCAATTTTACCCTCAAAACGTTGTAGATGAGGCTCGACGGAAGTTGAGGGAACTTAAACAAACTTCTTCCATTCATAACTACGTGAGGGAGTTTACGAAGCTCTCACTTCTTGTGACGAGTTTCAGCAGTGAAGATTTGCTCTTCTTCTTTCTTGATGGCCTCCAAAATTGGGCCAAACAAGAATTGAGGAGGCGCAACGTCAAGACCGTGGATGAGGCCATCAAAGTGGCGGAATCCTTAACTGATTTTCATGCCGATTATGCCAAGGCGAAGGATAGCCGGAACAAGCCCATTGCTGCCAAGGGAGATCGTGGGGACAAGGGCAAAGATAAGTTTATTCCCAACAAAAATCGTGAGTTCAAAGGCGAACGCAACCAACCATCGTCATTCCGCAAGAACTACAAGGAAAAGAAGAAAGGTGTAGCTAACCGCGATAGCGGCTGCTACCTTTGCGGGGATACATCTCACTTTGCGAGATCTTGTCCTTCGTTGAGTAAGCTGGGAGCTATGATGGCAGCAACACGGAAGGATCAAGCTAGTGCGCAAGCCGGAAGTTCCGGGGAGCAAGAAGCACAAGCTGCCAATTCGGAGAAAGGAAAGGGACATGCCGTTGGTTTGTTCAACCACATGGCTTTGTTCAACCACATGACGCTCGCTGCTCTTGCCGCAAAGAAGTATAGCGTAAGAGCCCGAGAGTCATTATTTGTTGATGGAGAGGTGAATGGCCGAGCAGTCCGCATTATGGTGGACACCGGAGCAACGCATAACTTCGTTGCGGAAGAAAAGGCTAAAGAACTTGGCCTTGCATTCGTGACCAGTGATTCCATGTTAAAAACCGTCAATTGTTTCCCTACCAATGTCAATGGCCTCGCTCCTCGGGTGAGTCTCGCCTTGGGAGGTTGGAAGGGAGAGACGGATTTTTCGGTTGTTCCGATGGATGTCTTTGATATTGTATTGGGGCTGGATTTTTGGTATGAGATTAACGCGTTTATTTCGCCACGTCTCAACCAGCTAGCCATTTGTGATGAAGGTGGTTCTTGCATTGTTCCACTTATTCGTGTCGCTCAAAGTGGCACACGTTTGTCGGCAATACAGCTAGTTAAAGGTTTCAAGAAAGGAGAACCAACCTTTCTTGCGACATTGATGGAGATCGGTGGCTGCCAAGAAGCTGAATTAGTACCCTCATGTGTCCAACGTGTTCTTGAAGAAAACAAAGACGTAATGCCGGAGGAGTTGCCCAAACGGTTATCCCCACGAAGGGAAGTTGATCACGAGATCGAGCTGGTACCCAGGGCAAAGCCACCAGCTATGACCCTGTATCGGATGTCGCCTCCGGAGCTCGAGGAACTTAGAAAACAACTCAAGGAGCTGCTGGAATCTGGCCATATCCGACCCTCTAAGGCACTCTTTGGAGCTCCGGTCTTGTTTCAAAAGAAGAAGGAAGGGACATTGCGGTTATGTATTGATTACCGTGCCCTCAACAAAGTCATGGTGAAAAACAAATACCCCATTCCGAGCTCGGGTCACCACCCATTAAATTCATCCCGTTTTGGGCACAATTCCGAGCGTTTCGGGCACATTTCGGAGCCCGACGGAGCTCCCACAACGTCTCGTGACAAGGCCAACGTGGGGGCATCTTTGGGAGGTCAAAATACAAGCTCGGGCCAACATTTATGGGGCTTTGGAGCCTTGACCAGCTGGGCAGTGACTGCAC
>NW_025868236.1:0-2742 GCF_002878395.1 Capsicum annuum
CTATGGTGTTTAGAGATGATCAACTTTTACTTTAAAATTAAATAAAAAAATAGCACTAGAGTCAGTAGCCATCGATTTTACATGTGCTAAATTTGTGAAGCATGGTTAGAAAATGTAGTACTAAAATTAATCACTTAAAAAAATAAATACTTATCACATTTTGTATTCAAGAAATAACTTTTTATAAATCACTCACCACCTCCACGATATAGTTGTTGAGTTAATATTACCTTTAATTTGTGAGCTTTGTGTAGATAACATGTTAAAATTAATCTAAAAGAGTAACAATATGAAATAAGAAGTAGACATAAGAAGACAAGACAAAAGATTGAAGTTTTTCATTCTTCCAAGTATCAAATATACAAGTCTTTCAAGTGTATCCAATACAATATCTTATGCCTCTATTTATAATATTACACATAGGTATATGAAAGGTTGTCATAAACATGACATTAACCATGAAGGTAATGAGGAGGTTAAAAGGTGTAAGAGTTACACTCCATAATAGTGTAAGGAGTAGTGGATGAGTAAATTCTTGGAGTAGTGGACATCCACAATAACTATAATATTTTATAATATATAATCAATTTTTGATTTGTTTAAAATATGTTGGTTCATATTTTATACTCATATAGGTATACAACTATCACGTATTTGTATATAGCTAAACTATATTTTTTGAGGTTGATTTGTAAAAACTAAGTTATTCTTTTGTTAGACATTAGCTATATCTCAGTTTGTATAATTTGTTATTGGTATTTTTTACAAACTAAAAAAAAAGAAAAAAAGTTTCAAGGATTCTCAAGCAACGGTGTTGTGAATTACTTCAAAATATTTTATATTTTATATTTCAAGTTTCGAGGATTTTCGATGTTAGACATTGAAAATTATGTCAACCACTCGTACACCCCAGAAATACCATAATACAACTACGAGGAGAGATAAAATATTCAAATCACATAAAATCACAAATTTCACATATTTTATCAAATTTTTAGGTCGTTACATGAATCCACCGTCTCTCCCTTAGTCAATTGCATAATAAATCAAGTTAAGTGCAATAGGACTCATCCTTGAGACTTTGAAATTGTACCACACTTTATAATTATTAATATAAAATACAATTGATAATAGAAAATATTTAGAAGACAGTTATACGTAACACAAATGCTTTGAAAATGAAAAGTCATAGTCATTCTGTTTTGCAACAAAAACAGTGTTGCCTAATTTGAAGATACTATATTTGTACATTCAAACAATTAATATATGCACATATTTAGGTAATTCATAAAATGAGAAGTATACTCACTGCAACCATATAACCTTAAAAGAAAAACATTAATTTATTGAGACAATTCCACTTGTTCTTGTTACATTATACTCTCTATGGTGTTTAAAGATGATCAACTTTTACTTCAAAATTAAATAAAAGAAATAGCACTAGAGTCAGTAGCCATCGATTTTACATGTGCTAAAATTGTGAAGAATGGTTAGAAAATGTAGCACTAAAAGTAATCACTTAAAAAAATAAACACTTATCACATGTTGTATTTAATAATTAATTTTTTATAAATAACCTAACAACAAAGAAGAGAAACTCACCACTCCACGATCTAGTTGCTGAGTTAATCTTACCTTTAATTTATGAGCTTCGTGCAGATAATGTGTTAAAATTAATCTAAAAGAGTAACAATATGAAAGAAGAAGTAGACATAAGAAGACAAGAAAAAAGATTGGAGCTTTTCATTCTTCCAAGTACCAAATATACAAGTCTTTCTAGTGTATCCAATACAATCTCTTATGCCTCTATTTATAATATTACACATAGGTATATGAAAGGTTGTCATAAACATGACATTAATCATGAAGGTTATGGGGAGGTTAAAAGGTGTAAGAGTTACACCCCATAATAGTGTAAGGAGAAGTGGATGAGTAAATTCTTGGAGTAGTGGACATCCACAATAACTATAATATTTTATAATATATAATCAATTTTTTGATTTGTATAAAATATACTGGTTCATATTTTATACATTACATATAGGTATACAACTATCATGTATTTGTATATAGCTAAACTATATATTTTTGAGGTTGATTTATAAAAACTAAGTTATTCTTTTGTTAGACATCAGCTACATCTTAGTTTGTACAATTTGTTATTGGTATTTTTTACAAACTTAAAAAAAAAGTTTCAAGGATTCTCAAGGAACAATGTTGTGAATGACTCAAAAATATTTTATATTTTATATTTCAAGTTTCAAGGATTTTCGATGTTAGACATCGAAAATCATGCCAATCACCCCACAACCCAGAAATATCATAATACAACTACGGGGAGAGATAAAATATTTAAATCACACAAAATCACCAATTTCACATGTTTCATCAAACTTTTGGGTTGTTACATGGATACACTGTCTCACCATTAGTCAATTGTATAATAAGTCAAGTTAAGTGCAATAGAACTCATCCTTGAGACTTTGAAATGGTATCACACTTTATAATTATTAATATAAAACATAATTGATAATACCAAATATTTAGAAGATAGTTATATGTAACACATGCTTCGAAAATGAAAAGTCATAGTCATTCTATTTTACAACAAAAACAGTGTTGCCTAATTTGAAGACACTATATTTGTACATTCAAACAATTAATATATGCACATATTTAGGTAATTCATAAAATAAGAAGTATACTCACTGCAACCATATAACCTTAAAAGAAAAACATTAA
>NW_025868237.1:0-3255 GCF_002878395.1 Capsicum annuum
TTGACCAAAAAAATCGCCTGGCTGCAGTATTTTTTTTCCTGCACATTTTACTGTTCACAGTTCGATCGGAATGGTCATAGTTTGATCGGAATGGTCGTAACTCATCGCTCGAGTGTCCGTTTTGGGTGATCCACATATCGTTGGAAAGATTATTCGATGATCTATGAAATGGTGGGTTGAAATTCAAGAAATGACACACAGAAAAATTATAAATCATTCTCGAAGATAGGATCCAATACGTTTACGCACAAAATTTCGACGAAAAATTTTCTGAGGTATTACATCATCTCCCCCTTGGAAACATTCGTCCTCGAATGTGAAGGATAGATCAAGAACACTAATCGACTGGATTTATTCAAGACAGCAACACATCTCAAAACATAACCACATGACTAAAGCAACCAATACTCTGCGTACGTTCACTAGTCATGCATATCTATCACATAAAACATTCAACAACCCACTCATGGGTAAATTTTCACAACATACATGCATCTCAAATGCACAGAATCATAACCCAACCAATCTCTTCAATACATGTTCAAACATGCCCACAATTCGAGTTTCTTTCTATTGAAAGTGCATATTAAATACGAATATACCTAATATACCAAATTCTCAAAAGCATAACTAGAAATGCAACTAACGATGAGGTTAACATCATAGAAAGAGCATGGACATGCAATTATTATAACATTATGGGGTATCTCCCCCTTGGGACCTAAGGTCTCTCAAGACATATTTCACTGAAATAAGAATGGGTCGGGAACTGTCTCCCTTTACTGCTTTTCCATACCTACTGGCACCACTACCAGATTCTGAGGGCCTGACTTGTCACTTTCTCTATCATCCTCCTCTCAGCTTTAAGTCATCTTCAGACACTTTTGAACACTTGGCTAAACCCCGAAATGAACTACAACCAATATACTCTAGAGTCTGAGGCACAACGGTGCACAAAATGATAACTTAATTCATCCAGAAAGACTACACCTAAAAACATAAATTCAATACCAATGCTACTTCTTGGAATACAATTCTTATCTTTCCTTAGTCTCTACAATCATCATCATATACATACACTCTTTTCAACACCTACTTGTCTCACTAAACACATTATCTGCTTCGATTTCTTCATAGGCTACTAATACCACACTTATATCTTAATACTTAGTTTGGAGTCCACAAACTTACATTCTTCAAAGATTCAAGCTTAGCTTCTAAAACATAACATGAATATCCACAAATCTTTAATAAACATACTATTCTCATTCTAGCCTTCAAATATCACATCTCTTAAACTTACACCTCCACACCATGAGAATCGCAGCTATATCTCTATCAATCAACACATATAATTCCCAACTTCCATACTTAGATTCTTACATATATAATTTCAAGCCTAGTCATTCACCATATAAACAGCTAACCCCATAAGGCATGCTCTGCTCACTTTAGAGAACACTGTCCCAAAACTAGCTAACCCCATAAGGCATACTCTGCTCACTTTAGAGAACACTATCCCGAAACTATCTGCGGGGACCGTCAGAGAAAGTTCTATCTGAAAGAATTTGGCTTCACTACTTCTGTTACCTTAAGAGTAAGGTAAATCTGACATAAGTAGATCATTACAAAAGTCTACATAACTCTCTTGGAAAATCTTGCTATAGCACGATCGGGATCGTGAAGGAATGAAAACTCTTCTAAACATCCCATAGCCTCACGTACATGAATGTGGTGCGCAACACACTCTTGTACAAGAATCTACTAGATGCGGCTTTTCAGACTCCCTAGGACACTGTTGAACCTTAGGCTCTGATACCAAGTTTGTAATGCCCTGATTCCCGAGAACCGAAATACCACACGGTGCTTATAATCCCGAAGGACCACAAGCTAACCCTTTTTCTGATATCTGTACCTGTTCACTGCATAATATAATAAAATACATGCGAAAACTGGCTAACACATGCCATAAGGTTCAAACATCTAGAAATATACAATACCTTAAACCATACACTAATACATCTGTCTGAAAAGCCTCTACACTACCTGAGCTGTGGAGTTGAAGGGATAATTCCCCCAACTAACTCCATCTACTAAAATCAAATACTGTAATAACAACATCCTCGGATGATGAGGACTCACTACTGCACCCACTGCTACTATACAAGTGACTTCTAAGATGCTCCAAGTTTCACTCCTCTGAACCTATGGTGCCCCAAAATAAAAGAACACCATAGTGTGAATGCGTCAGTACTAAGATGTACTGAGTATGCAAGCAGGGAAGGCTAAATGCAAGGGCTTATGCATGAATATTTAATCAACAGAATAATCATGAGAATAACGAATGATTACACATATATGAATGAACAATTCACAACCACTATAACAATTATAATAACTCCAGATACCACAGCTCGGATACCATTTTACTGTCCTCAGAACTCACTACTGTACTGGGGTAATGCATTACTGAATCACAGGATACCAACACTGATCAATTGAATACACTCACACCCCTGACTCCTGAAGATTTATACTGACACAGAAACCGTGGGAAGTAGTTACATAACTCACCATGACTCGTCATAAGCAACTGAATATATGGGGGTGCACGCAGTAATTTGAATAATATCTTTGATTTCGTAAAACATGCGTACGGAAAATGAAGACTCACATGACTTGAATTTTATTACCCATACTTCTCATAATATTATAGAGAGGAAAACATAAATGAAATCCCATAAATCGTCATAAAATCATCAATATTCATCATAAATTCTCATGACTCATCATAGACAACCAAACTCATCAACTCAAGACTCGGAGCGACTCGATAGTTTCAAGAAACATACTCTTATGGACAGGAGAGTTTTCTATAACCGACAACCCCACGTGAGCCACGTGGAATACCAACATTTTCCCTCCTAGGGAGAGCACTCCCATTGGCGGGAGTGTTGTACACTTGCCAGGGAGTACAACCTTAAAGCTTTCATAATCATAATTCGGCTCTCTGGCCAACAATATCATCATCAACAATCCTACAGTGGCACATAGGTTTGGGGAAATACAAAATTTCCCTCTCGGTGCTAAGTAATACTCCCCGACTAGCTCAGAACGCGTTAGGAAATCCATCACAACAAAATAAGGGTCTATCATAAAGACCAAATCAAATCTCTTTCTCATTTATCAAATCATATCAATTTGTGGATTCCTAACTCAACACATTTTAGCTCAAAATATTTTAATTTTCCTCAA
>NW_025868238.1:0-5775 GCF_002878395.1 Capsicum annuum
CGTGACATTAAAACAGTCCACCAAAGAACAGATTTGACATTATTTAAATTTTAAAGGCATTTTGATCATTTCTTATTATATTACGGACGGGAATTTGTGTATATATACATGTATATGAGTTCAAAAACTCATTTTCATCATCAATCATTAAGAAAGAACAAACCCTAGCCAAATTTGACCTTTAAATTACTTTTGATTCAATCGTAGAAATTCCAAAGTAATTCGATAACTGTATTTGTCATCACGAGAGCTTCAAACGACACCTATTATTTGTGTAAATAGGATTGCATAATCAAGAGGTGAATTCTAAGGTATGAATTCTACGGGTGCTAGTCCGCCCCAATAGGATTTGAGGTGTAACAAAAGTGATAACAGAGAAGTTCGTCCTAGTGTGTCTACAAAGTCGTGTCTACGTAGTGTCTTGTTTATCGGTGTGTCATGCACCGCATCTATAAATAGGAGGCTAGGACATTTAGGAATTGTCTCTTTTCTTCATGTCTTAGATCGTATGATAGAGCCTATATTGTATATGAAGTCATAGTTGACCACTGAATCTGTTTGTTTCTCTTATTATAGTAATGATGCCGGTTACTAGAAGCAAGAATACCGGTAAGCAAGTAGATGTGGCTGTCAAAGAGGGGACTAGTAAGTCACCTACTATACCAGCTAATCAAAGTGAGGCTCCAACTAAGCATGCATCAGAAACTTCTTCCACTCCAGAAGAAATAAGGGGGAAGAGAACTATACCCCAGAGCCACCTATTAATGTTGCTGATCAAGATCTTAGAAATGCAGTGCAACTTTTGACCCATATAGTTACTGGGCAAGTCATTCCTACCACGGGTCCTACTGGTGCAGATAGGGCGGCTAGACTTCGAACACAGGATTTTCTTAAGATGGATCTTCTCACTTTTACTAGATCAGATCTTAACGAGGACTCACAGGACTTTATTGATCAAATTCAAAGAGCCTTAGATGTTATGCATGTAACGGGTAGAGAGACAATGGAGTTAGCAGCGTATAGATTCAAAGGGGAGGCTATATATCGGTACGAGGATTGGAAATGATCTAGGGGTATTGATGCACCCCCAGCTACTTGGAAAGTGTTCAAAAAGGTATTTCTTGATCATTATCTTCCATTCGAGATTCGTCAGTCCCATGCAGATCAATTTTTAAATATTTGTCAGGGGAATATGAGCGTGAGGGAGTACAGTCTCTGATTTAATTCCTTTTCGAGATATGCTCTTAATATTGTAGCTACCATTGATGACAGAGTTCATTAATATGTTGATAGGCTGGATCCATATCTGGTTAAAGATTGTACTATTGCCACTTTGAACTAAGATATGGACATAGCAAGGATCCAAGGTGCTTACAGTCCCGAGGGACCACAAGCTAACCCATGAGCTGGTACCTGTTGTGAGCACTGAATAATATAGTCAAAAACATGGAAAAACAACTGATATAGCCATAATGTTTTATTACTGAATCAATACTAAAATTTAAATCTAGAAAGAAACTATCTGAATTTAACTAAATACTGATCAACTTACATGCCAACTGGAAATCTGAATACTGAATAACTGACTCTAATGTCTGAAAAGCCTCTAAAATGTAAGACTGTGAGTTGATGGGACAAGCCCTAACTAACTCTAACTAACTACTAAACTGAGACATGAAATAAAATAATTTGTCCTGAAATGATGAGGACTCACCACTACTATTATACTGCTGATAGCCTCAGAAGTGACATCTAAGTATGATCCAGGAACTAGGCATCTGAACCTATGATATAATACATCATAGCACAATAAAAGGTATGCGATCAGTACTTTGAATGTACTGGTATGCTAAATGAGGTTGGCTGACATGCAAGGTTTCATGAATAGGAATTATAAACGATCTGAATATACATGTAAAGCATGGAGTATTGAATAGAGAACATGAAATCTGTAGATACTGGAAATATGTGAAGCATGTAAATACTGCGTGTGTATGAGAGTTTGTAAATACTAAAAATATATGAAATTGTAGACACCAAGGATGCATGACCAAGCATATAACATAGAACTAAGTAAAATTTGTAAACTGAAATATTGAAATAACTGATATCTGTATGCTGTGGTTAAATAACACTAAGACTGAATAACTGGACTAGGACTATCACTGAGACTATATCTGAGACTGTGGGAGGTATCACTGACCGATATGCCCCAATCTAAGCTAATCGGGGTCCAACATGTAACTCCAGTTGGAAAGGTGTCAGTACCGTGCCACGAGTACTAACACTGGCTGTGTGGATCAATTAAACTGATATAATGTCCAAAGGACTAAGGATGTCAAGTCTGACTGACGGGTGGCCCCTGCGAGATAGTCAAGCCTAATCTGACGGGTGACTACTCATATCCTACGCTGGCTACGTAGTTTTGGAGTATAAAGACTGCTACTAACGACTTTGCCTATCTGACGGGGAAGTCGCCATCTCTACACTCGCTCGGGGCTAAATCCTACTCCCAACTGAAAGACACTAAAGTACTAGACTGTTCTGAGTTCATCTGACTGATAACTGATTGTTCTGATAATACTCATGGTATGTTCTGAAGACTACTCTATAATGTACTGAGACTAGACCAAATAAACAGCTATGGTTTCCGGGTATTCAATACCCCCAGGAATCAAAAACAACAATAGTAAAATGACACTAAAGCTTTGGGAACAAAGCATGAAGGCTTTCATGAAACGTTTACTCTTGTAGACATTTTATCAAACACTTGTAGTTCATAGCTTAGTCAAATCATGAAATACTATGGGACTTGTATAAATAACATGAATTTAACATGAAAATCACTAAGTCATGGTTTAATTAAATAAATGGTAACATTAAAACATGGAGAATCGAATAACAACAATAATTTCGTTGAAACATGGTATAAAATCTAAGTTTATGGAAATTCATGGGTGAAATCATAATTTAAAATCAATCAACTTGAAAAGATCACAATTTTGTAATTTAAATAGGATATTTGGACTCCATGGATGAACATCTAATATACCTGGGATAATGAATTTCTTGAAGTTCTTGGTGAGTTATTGAGGATTGGTCTTGAAAAAAGGATCTTTAATTTGAGAGGAATTGAATAATGAATGATTAGTTAGGTCAACTAGGGGTTAAATTTCGTGTTTAGGACGAGTTTAGGTCTTAGAAAAAAGACCCAAATACCCCTAAACGAATTTAAAAACCCAAGTTGGAAACTGACCATCCCGATTTTTGGCCTTGGCGTGACGTGCCACTATCGTGCCAAGCCACTGGAAAAGGGACAATTGGGAAACTGGGCGATGGCGTGATGCGGGGAAATCGTGGTCCTCACTGATTGGGGCCTGAAAGTTCTCCACAATGTGGTGAAATTATGGAGAGATACTGGAAACTGCCAAATGCTAATTTGGCCAATGGCGCGATGCGACAGGATTGCGGACCCTCACTGGAATTTGCCAAATGATAAATTGGCCTGCTCCGCGACGCGCCAATGGTTAAAATGATGATGTTTAATGACTAAAACTTAGAATCACCATAACTCCTTACCTGGTTATCGAATTTGGGAGAATTTTATATCGTTGAAAAGTTAATTCAATTTTCTATGCAATGGCAAGCTCTAAACTGAAAAATAATGAGTGTTTCAAAAATTTTATATGCAAATACTCATGTAATGGGACTTAGATTATGCTAGGAAAATATGGGGTATTACAATATCCTACATAGGCAACTATGGAGGATATAAACTGCACATTTTTCTTAACCAATGATATATTAGACGGTCAACTTCGTATAAACTTAAATGCCTACACTAGGCAAATTACACAGAATGGTTGAGAAATATAGAAGGCACAATATTCTAGTTCAAAATCCTTTTATGCCTTGTGAACAATCGCAACAATCATGGGAAGGTTAACTTTGAGAGATGATATAATCCACATGACCTCCGAATTGCTTGAGAGGATGCTTATGGGTCAAGAGACACTTGATGACTTCTTAATGCTATCAAAGGGCGTCCATTGGATGGTTATGATGACTAAGGCGGCTCAAGGGACATTAGAGAGGCCAAGGAAAGGCAAAACGGGGCTAGAAAGCCCCCGAAAGAAAACATGCGCCCCATCCGCTTTGGAGGCATGCCCATCCCACTCTAGATCCGCTAGACCGGGTCAAAACAGCCCACTATACCCTTGGAATGCACCCCATATGCTCCACAAATGCTCAAGCATATGCTTAATGGGCTTTTATGTTTTGTCTTTTCTAAATGGGTCACTTTTGGGCCCATATGATGTAAAAACTTAGCCTATCCTATAAATAGAACTTCTTTCGTTTTAATAAGTAGTTATTGATGAATTATGAATGTAAACACTTATGAAAGTGTGAGGTAAGCTTGAATTAGCTTGTGGCAAGCGTGGAATAGCTTGTGTTGATTATCGTTTAGAAACGTGGGTTGCTCGGGAATCCAATTCCCTTGAAGTCGACATAAGAGTTAGGTGCTTTGATTGACATTGAATAGAGAGTTAGGGGTTTGATACACCCTTAGTTTTCTATTCATTCATCCATTGTGTCTGTTGATACCCAATTTTGGCTCTCCATAAATGGCATAAAATGCAATTTTTTCACATTTTTTTTGCAATTGTTAATAAATTGTTAATAATCATCATTATTTAAGGATTTTTACTCATTTATCGTCATATTTTAAATTTTTGTAAAACTTTAGAATTTTTATCAATATATTATTATTTTAATATTTTTGCACAGTCATTTGCATACGTACACAACATAGCACCATAATTTTTTACTGCACAGTATAATTTTAATTATTTATAACATTATATATTTTTTTCAAAGATAATTATTTTTTATTGTTGTTTATATTCTACTATATTTATATATCGGTATTCATATTTTTATATATTATTTAATATGACTCATAAATGTGAGCCAATTTAATTATCTTAATACACAAAATAATGTCTCTATTTATAGGCAAAAAATTGTCTTCGTTGATGTCATTGCTTACCTATATTGAGGTTGCAATTCAACATTGGCAGCTGAGGAATATTTGTGCAGATTTTCTTCTGCCGAAAGATTGAAAAAACTTGCCGAAAAATTTGAAACATTGGCCAAGCATTTATTGGATGGACCCACACTTTTCATCATTTTTCTTTCCCTTTTAAACACTACACGTACAACACAAAAAAAGGGAAAATCTCTCTCTCTCTCACTCTAATTCACTTACTTCACTAAACATCTCGTCCATTTCTTTCATTTTCATAAACAACAACTACTTCCTCCATTAATCTCCAGATCCCGTCATCCATCAGATCCAGCCATAACTGTCAAACCAGATCCGACGACCTCCACGACAAACACACTCCAGATCCGGTAGCCCGCTACCACCACTGAAAGTAATATTATGTTGTTTAATTTTCTTAATAATTTTATTTTCTTTGTGATATATTGGTATTGTTTTATCTGTGTTAAATTCTTTTTTTGGCCAGTGAAATTATCTCTCGTCTGAATATTTGAGGCCACCCCGTTATAAAAGACATTTTTTTTTCAGTTTATTTATTTTCTTGGAGGAGTTTGGACTCCGATAGCCTTTAATTTCGTAGAATATGCTATTATCATGCTATTAAAGCAGTTGTCTTTTTGATACTTTTTGATTGATGATTCATTATTATCTAATGTTTACACGTTATTATTTTTACTTTACTACTTTTTGTTCTCCACTTTTCTTATAGA
>NW_025868239.1:0-3171 GCF_002878395.1 Capsicum annuum
TTCGAAAGAATAACTTTCACAATTCCACTTTCAAATCAGTTTACCATTCACCATAGACACAAGGAGACACACACACACTGGGAGATCCTATAACCGATATAAACCATGTGAGCTATATGGAGTCAAACGTACAACCCATATTGAGGAGAGCCGTCCTATCCTTGCCATCAGAGTAGGACTATTGATATCAAATCCACACAAACTAGTGATCACTATATAAATTAGCCTCAGGCTCACTCCTATAGGGCACGTAGTTCTAGAGAAGTAAGGTTGTTTTATACCTCCCACTTGGTGCTAAAGATTTCTCTTGGACTTAGCTCAGATCATTTCAAAGATAATCCACGACAAAACAATTTCAGTAATATATAAATATACATCAGGAACCAATTTGCTTCCCATCTATCAAAATCAATCATGTTGTGGATTTCTTTCACCCTCGAGTTCAAAACAACTCCATTAAGACCAAACAGTCAAACCATTCAAAATATTTCAAATATTTAACATCAACGTGCTTATAACACACACTTTCTAAAAAAACACAATTTCCATTAGGGATTCACGACCCAAATATCAAAATCATGATAAATATCGTTCAAGATTCATGCTCTATATCTCCACACATGTAAATTCATCTTTCAAAATCATAATTATCAAGATTTCATAATAATCATCATAAGATATGGGTTCATGCTTCAAATTTATAAAAATCAAATAAAAATCATGCCTTTGTAAAGAAAATTACTTTTGGGCACAAGAACGAAAGAGAGTTCTTGTTGAAAAACTCCACATAACTTGAATGATGAACTTTAGATCGATACTCATTTTTGAAATGTTAATCGTGCCTTTGAATAATGGTTCTTGGAGTTCTTGAACTAAGAACTTGGAATCTTGAATAAATTTGCAGAATTAATGGTGAACTTTGGAGGTTCTTGAAGTTGGATGTAGG
This sequence comes from Capsicum annuum, assembly GCF_002878395.1. NCBI lineage: Eukaryota > Viridiplantae > Streptophyta > Magnoliopsida > Solanales > Solanaceae > Capsicum > Capsicum annuum. Next base: position 947 of record NW_025868239.1, read on the forward strand.
AGCTTTGGGTTTTCTTTTTGAGGGAATTTGATGAAATATAACATATAATGCTTCTAATAGGCTTTAATATAGGGTTTGGACAGATTTTGGGTGAGGGAAAATGACCAAAACGCCCCTAAAAATTAAATAATTCTTGAATCTGTCCTTTGATGGACTGTTTTGATAGTCTGAAGTAGATCAACCATAACGTTTTACTCCGATATCCAAATTGGATGAAACCAATTTCATTAGAAAGAGGACTCTCATATATTTCCATTGATATATAGTATCTCACCCTGATCATTGTATACGAGGAGTTATGATCGTTTGAAGTTGACGCAAAAATTTGCTTTTGATAGGCTGAAGTAGATCGACCATAACGTTTTGCTCCGATAGACAAATTGGATGAAACCAATTTCATTGGAAAGAGGACTCATAGGTATTTCCATTGATATATAATAAATCACCCAGATTATTATGTACGAGGAGTTATGATCATTTAAAGTTGGAATAAAAAAATGCAAGGCCTCAGTATTTTTTGCTGCACTTTTTACTGTTCACTACTATTCACATCGGAATGTTCATAACTCGTCGCTCGGGTGTATGTTTTGGATAATCCACATATCATTAGAAATCTTATTCGATACTCTACGCAATGGTGGATCATAATCTAAGACATCCCGCATGAAAAATTTATAATTCATTATAGAAGATAGAACCCAACACGTTTACGCACAAAATTTCAATGAAAATTTTTTTGGGGTATTACAGAGTGTAACCAATCCATCCCCAATATGACATTAAAATCTACCATATCTAATTCAAACAAATCCACTATAGTTTTTTTACTACCAACAGATACTATACACCCCTTATAGACTTCTCTAGCAATCACATAGTTACCTACTGGAGTAGACACAAAGACAGGATTAGAAATGCACTCGGAACCAAAACCAAAATGCACAACCATAAATAGGGTCACATAAGAGAGAGTGGACCCAAAATCAAGTAAATAGTACACATCATGGGAAACGAGTTTCAATATAGCAGTAACGGCATCAGGCAATGCCTCAGACTCTTGTCAGGTAGGGATATCATAAGGATAGTCTCAGCTAGTGCCTAAAACATAAGAAATAAACTTTGCTGTAGGAGATAGGGAGGTGGCAACTGGGATCCTATCTTCCCAGCATCAATCCTTGTGGGACACTTCTGCTACATATGACCCAACTGACCATAACTTAAACACTAATTCCTCTCTTTATAGCAATAACAATGATACAACATACCACAAAATTGGTAGGGAGGATAGGGTGGGGCTGGCTAATATCCACCAACCCAAAAATGATAATCACCAGAAAACTGAGGATTAGGGACACTAACAACTACCTAAGAAATTCCTGGATTCCCTTGCTCAGACCACTGTCCATCATCTCTACCATTATTTCTCTGACCCTTCCTCAGTCTGAATATTAGGACTTCTTTTTTCGCCTATTTATTGACCTTGCCTTATTCTTTATCCCTCTAATAGGACAGAATTATCATGACAAAGATGTCACTATCTGGGTCCACAGTTGAATAGAACGTCAAAATTAGGCATTGGTAACATCTCATTGGGGTGACTGAGCATAAATGTCAGCTTTTGGAGTAGGGTCAGTGGAGACCGATGGAACTCCACTGGGAAAATTAGAAGCATTGACCTTAATCAGGTCTGTACCCTATGAATTGGATGAGATCTATTCACGTCATTCTCGAGTGGGATAGGTGAGTTTTCATAAGCTTCAGATCATCAGAAGGGCATAATATAAAGAGCAAACAAAAGAAGATTTAGGGAAGAGTTCAAAACCCTAGACTCTGTAGCTCAAAAATAAAACAAAAAGAAAGAGAAACATTCCTAGATTTCTCGTATCCTCTCCCTTATAAGTATGGTGCACTACACACCTATAAAAGAGACTCTACTCAACACGACTTTATGGACACTCTATGGCACCAAAACCTAGGCTCTGATACTAATCTGACACTACCTAAACTGGGGCCTCATCGTGTCAAACATCTCAAGTCCAATTGAGACTGGAGACCACCCCTTATACCCAATCCAATCAACCAATATACAACCTATGTCGAATAAATTTTGAATATATAATAAGATAGAGTATTAAAATTTTCAATGAATTTGGGATAAGTCTAGAACCGTGACCAACCCAACCAAGTCATACTGTCTAAACCAAACTAAACTGTAATATACCCTA
>NW_025868240.1:0-1684 GCF_002878395.1 Capsicum annuum
ATTCTTATTCAAATAATAAAGGGACAACTAATTCCTAAGTCACATAGGACTCTAATAATTAAAAACTACTAAAAATATTTATTCCTACTTTATTTCTTATACATATTTTCAACACTCCTCCTTGGATCAGAAATTGTCTCGGCTTTGGCTGAATTTGACCTCTTGAATAAATCTGTCAATTCGTCTTTGTTCTTGCATGACTTATGTGCATCTTCTGTTGGATTAAATAAGAAACTTTTGCCTCTCATATCAATTTGTAAAGTCTCAAGATTAGTGGAATCAAAGATTCGACAATAGTTATCTCCTAACAATAGTTTAAATCCTTCTTCCATTAGTTGACCAACACTTCACAAACTTTTATCAATATCGGGTACGTAAAGGACATTTGAAATTATGGTTGTACCTGAAATTGTTTTGATTGCAACATTCCCTTTTCCTTCTGTAGGAATATAGTCACCATTCCCAATTCCAATTTTCTTATTTTCAAAGGCAAAAACTCTTTAAAAAGAGTTATTTCATATGTCATGTGGTTTGTACAACCACTATCAATCATCAAGAAATTAGATTTCATGTTTAAAGAATATGTTGCCACAAATAAGTGATCTTCTTCTTCTGCTTTGGTGAGTTGGGCCTCTGCTTCATATCTTTTAGATTTGTTTTTGCAAATCACGACTTCATGGCCAAGTTGATTACAAATCTTGCATTGTGCATCTGGTTTTTTCCAACATTTAAATGGAGGATGACCTATTTTGCTACAGTGCTGGCAAGGTGGGTAATTTTTTCTTAAATTACTACCTTTGCTTTGAGTCTTGTGGTTGGCTGCCAAAGCTCCTTCAACTATACCATCCTGCCTCATAAGCCTCCTTTACTCTTGTGCCTGCAACGTATTTAACAATTCTTCCAAGGTAATCTTGGACATGTCTTTTGTGTTTTCCAAGGTAGTTATTGATACTTTGTATCGTTCAGGCACTGTGGCAAGAATTTTTTCAACAATTCTTGAATCTTTAAATTTTGTGCCAAACAATCTTACCTTGTTAACAATGCTAAGAAGTCGGTTTGAGTACGCTTTGACGGTCTTAGATTCCTTTATCTTTTGCAATTCAAATTTCATCTCATGTATATTAGATTCAACACCTTCATGCCTCGTATTCTTTCATCTCATGTATATTCTTTCTTCAGATAATTCCAAATTTCTTTGGTTGATTTAAAGGCCATAATTCTCATGAAAATTATTGGAGAAACACTAGCAAACAAAGTCGCTTTTGCTTTTGATTTTCTGATTTATTTTTCCTTCTGGCTTTTGATCTGGGCCACCGTGGAATTATTAGGTAGCGGAACAACATCATAATCCTCCTCCACAACCTTCCAAAGATCTAAAGCCTCCAGATAAGTCTCTATTCTTATTGTCCAAAGATGGTAATTCTCATCATCAAAGATAGGAGGAGCTATTTAAGAAAAATTATTTTCATATTTCATCTCACATATTCCTCAAGAAATAAGCTTTGATACCAATTGTTGGTTTTTAGCTTTGAAATTGGAGAAATAACAGAGAAAGAGTTGGAGAAAAATAAAATACGGCAATAGTATTGTCAAAGGAAATTATTTTATTAATAACTCAAAATATGTATTTATAGTTAAATTTCTAACTACACTCCAATTTAAATTGGGATAACTAATTCTTATT
>NW_025868241.1:0-1178 GCF_002878395.1 Capsicum annuum
CCCCCCCCCCCCCTCCCCAAATTTTTTTAAGGGGGGAAGGGGTACTTGGATACTATTTATCTATCATATTTGTTGAAATGCTATTGGATACTGTTTATCTATCATGTTTGTTGAAATGCTATATTATAACATTCTTTAGTTATTTGTTTTAACCTTATTCATTTTTTTTATATTATTCTTAAGGTATATAATGTGTTCCATATTTCTAGTTTTTATACAGTCAAGTAAATTCTTTTTCATAAGTATTTCTATCAATCTTATTTCATCCATATCTCTCCTCCAATATTCTAAGTATTCATAATTTATCATTTTAGTCTGAGTAATACCAATTTGAATAATAATATCTACCATCAAAATCTATATTTTCTAACTTGTGTTCTATCCATTCAGTATTTAGTAACTCATCTTCAAAATCAAATATATTTTCCCATATAGTTTTATTATATCTATTATTTATATATCCTTAAGTTTATACAAAACAAGTATCTTAAATCTATCTATCATCTCATCAGATAAGTAGTTTGTCATTTTATTTCATATGATGCTTATTTCAAAATATTCCTTTCAATCATATACATAACAAAATATGATCATCTTAGATCACTATGTACTAGATTATTCTTAGATAATTATGTTCCTCTGTCATTATTAGCATGGTACGTTTGGATACTTCTTCCCTAAACAGCGCCTCGACTCTGGTTGTTACTCTATCACGGCTTCTCTGCCTTACTGGTTTTACCTTTAGGATGACATAGTTCTAAGAATTTTTCTCCTTTTCCTCTTTGCTAATAAACTTCATAACATATTATCTTTCGAATAATTCTAATATATAGTAACTAATATAAACTTATTTTATTATATCATGATTGTCAGGAATTTATGAATTTAGATATTCATAATTATAAATGAAAATACCTGTTTTTATAGATTTGATGATTCTGAGCTTTGATTTTCCATAGCTGATTATAATACTTAATATCTTTATTGATTATTTAAGAGAATTTTTGTTGTGTACAAGGAGACTTGCTTTCCGTGTAGAAAGTCTTGCTTTAGATTACCAACGGCTCTTCTATTTATAATCTACAAAATAAAAATCCTAAACCTATTCCTATTCTACACTTGTCAAAAAAGTTAAAAAACTAATAATGGCTATACAATAATTTACATCTTAAAAGTCA
>NW_025868242.1:0-1662 GCF_002878395.1 Capsicum annuum
CTAGGCTTATGCCCCTGGGATACCACCCGATAAGAGAGAACTCCCATCACTTAGTTCAATTAATCTTTGAGATTGTTATTTCGGTCCCCACCACATTTTTGATACTTTGAAACAATGATACATCAATAGGAACCAAGTAATAGACCTATATAATAACGATGTAATAAAGACTCATTGGTACATCAACAATGTGTTTCAAAATCATCAATATCACAACAATGAAATAAGAGCCTTTTGGTATATCAATGAAACATTTTGACACTTTATAGGATGGAAACAACTTCATTGGTAACGTAGAACAATACATGTTTTTGGACAACCTCGGAATCTTACTTGATGGAACATTGGTGTTTTCATGCCAAAGAACATTGTTAGAGTATGCTTTACATACCTCGTCGTAGATTCGGATACCAATTCAACACAACTTCCCGCCTTTACAAATCACTTATCTACAATGAAATGTTTGGCATCTAGTATTAGCAACCCAACACCACAACTCTCTTCCATAATTCCATACAACCAATATTTGCAAAGCATTCCAAAAACCAACTTGAACAATAGGTTTATGTGTATATATATATATATATAATAATCATTTCAATACCACATCATCACACCAAATCTCTTCACAATTCAACATAATCCAACCATGCACAAGAATAATCTAACATCATTTCCAATCATCTTTCAACAACAATCAAATAACACACTTCTTATGCTCACATGCATAAATATATATATCCATATAAATAACACCAACATAATTTACATCCTTACCATAAAATGGCCCTTTTGATTTCGAAGTCCTGTTGGCACAAATAAGGGGTGCTTCTCGAAGCCCTCGAGACGGTGAACACAACTACGGAATCAATTTGGATTTTCTACGGTTGAATCACAAGATAATTGGAGTTGAAATTTGGCTAGGGTTTCTTAGTCTTCAATAATGGATGATAAATAATGGATATGAGGCTAAGTATATGTATATAATGACCAATTTTCGTTCATGAGGTGATGGAAAATGACCATATTGCCCTTAAAATTTTAAGTAAATCCGAATCTGTCCATGGTGGACTATTTTGACAAGCTAACGTAGATAGACCATAACTCTTTTCTCCGATATCGGATTTGGGTGAAATTGGTATCGTTGGAAAGATAATTCAAAGGTATTTCATTTCATATAAAGTAGGACACCCAGTTCGTCCTGTAAAAGGAGTTATGATCATTTGAAGTTGACCCTAAAAATCTGTTTTGAGAGGATGAAGTAAAACGAGTATAACTCATTACTCAGATGTCGGATTTGGATGAAACCAATTGCATTGGAAAGAAGACTCAAAGATATTTCTTTTCATAGTTGGAAGCTATCCCATTTAATTATATTAAGGGATTTATGTGCATTCAAAGTTGACCCAAAAAACTGGCAGGCCTCAGTAGTTTGTGTGCAGGAAATTTTCCTGCACATTTACTATTCACCATATCCCGGCCACCGTTTTATAGTTTCGAACGTGCTCGATTATATTCGAAACTTATCTGTTTTTGGAAATCTTTATATCGTTGGAAATCTTATTCAATAACCTTCGTATGGAACCATCGACGGGCAAATTTCGGTATAAATAAAATAAAAAATTAATTCCATATAAATAAGACCAATACACGTACTTGAAT
>NW_025868243.1:0-3931 GCF_002878395.1 Capsicum annuum
ATGTGTGGAGTATTATCCGGGGGAATTAAAAAATCAAGTCCAACCATCATGAAAGATAATTTACAAGTTGCTCTATAAGAAATTAAATTTAAATTATTCAGGACATATTGTAATCAATCACTTCTGCAGTGCGTGTGTTGTATTTTTCTTTTCCTTGTGTTAATCTTTACAGTACGTTTATGACATGCCATAGTACCATGCACGGCAAAGCTAGGCGGGTTCTCAATAAGATACCCTCTTAAAATATGGATAAATTCGACTAGTTAGGTGAGCCACTATTAAAAGAATCTATTTTGTGCTGCACAACCAACTCATGCACTGAATATGCTTTTGCATTTCATGGAAATCATTGTAAAATGTGAACTGCAAGTTGTATTAATTTCACATGTTTGTTTTCAATGTACACTAGAGGTGTCAAGTGGGCCGGCCCGATCCGGCTTGACCCGGCCCTTGTAACTAATTCTACCCGATTTGACCCAGCTCGGTAAGTTCTAGGACTTTAGGGTTTCGGATCCCGAGCCGGTAATTTTTTTAAAATGGGCCTGGCTAACTCGGTCCGGACCAAGCCCGGTTCAGGCCCGTCGGTTAACCGGCCCGGCCCAACCAGGATACCTTTTTTTAAAAAAAATAAAAAAAGATTTTGGGCCAAACTAGCCGTTGGCCCAACGGATATATAGCCGTTTTTGGGTCCAAACGGCTAGTTTGGGCCCATTTATTAAAAAAAAAATTAACTTTAAAAAATATTTTTTAATCCCAAAAAAATTCTATAAATACCCTACAACTTCAATTCATTTTTCACACAATTTTTCACTCTCTCAAATCTCATTCTCTCTCAAATCTCAATTCTCAAATATTCAATATATTTAATTTCTTAAAGTGTTCACTTTAATTTTTTAATTTTTCGTTTACAAAGTACGAGTGGAAGTTTCTAAAGTCGCAACCTTCGGATACTTCCAAAATTTGGTATTATCGTTCCATCTCTTACGTTTAATTTTTGTTTATTGTATTAATTGTTTAATATTTAATTTTATTATATTTGTGTATTTTGAATATTTTTTGTTTAATTTAATTTATATTATGGATAAATTAAGAAACCTCGCTACTAAAGGTGTTAAAATTCTTTGTCCCGGAAGCGGTAGTGGTAGTAAAAAATGAATTACTAGCGGTAGAGGTAGTTCAAGTAATAGATATATCCGTGTGCCTTCTCCTCCAGCACCGCTTGGTACACCTTTTGAGGAAGAAATAGGTGTAGGTGCTCACGATATGGATTATGTAGAAGCTCAGGAAAATTACGGTATAGAAGAAGAAAATGAAGTAGATGCGGTTAATTTAGATGAAGATAATGAAAATATTGTTGAGACACCCGCAGTAGGAGATGCTAACGTTAGATCTGAATCGGTTAATCTCCCTCACCGTCCTCCCAATGCCCCAAGACCTCGTAAAAGAACTAGTATTGCATGTCAATTTTTTGAACGTATATCAGATATTGAGGTGCAATGCAATATTTGTCAACAAATATATAAGCATAGAAGTGGAGGCAAGCAAGGGGTACGGGTACGTTAATGAGACATATAGCTGAAGATCACAAAAGAGAGTTAAATATTGCAAAAGGTAGTGGGGATGTTGGTGGGCCAACGCAAACTAGAATGGACCCAGCAACCGATCACGTAGCAAAAAAGTATAATAAATTGAGGGACCGGAAAGAAATAGCTAAAATGGTAGCTGTGGGTTGTTTGCCTTTTAATTTTCCTTTTTCTGATGCCTTTATTCGTTATATACAAGCAATTTATAATTCTATGTTTAACGGTATTCCTAGAACTACTTGTCGGTCTGATATTTTTAGACTTCATTCACAATATTATTTTTATTTATCAACATTGTTAAAAAATATTCAATGTAGATTGTCCCTAACTTCTGATCTTGGTCATGCTGTAAATAAAAATAATTATTTAACCGTTACTTGTCATTGGATGGATAGTAATTTCGTGATGCAAAAACGTATTCTTGCTTTTTTATATGATGAAGATCGTAAACATACTGGACAATTTATTGCTGATTCTATTGTTAAAATTGTCGGATATTATGATATCGAAAATAAAATTTTATGTATTGCTTTTGATAATGCTTCTAACAACAAAACTGCTATAAAAAAATTAAAATCAACGTTATCTCCGCCCTTGCCTGAAATTTTTCATATTAAGTGTGCATGTCATATATATAATTTAATTGTAAAAGATGGTCTTGAGTTTTTTGAGCTTTATATTGAAAAAAATCGTCTTGCCGTTGGTTTTATTCAAGGAAATAATCGTAGATCGAGAATTAAAGAATTTAAAGTTAAATGTCAAGAAAATGGACTTACACCTATTTTGGTGCCTGAGGAAATTGATACTAGATGGAATTCTACGTATGAATTTTTAAAAACTTGTTATAAATATAGAATTCCTATTACACTAGCTTTTAACCAACATTGCGGTTCATTTGTTGATTCTGCTGATTGCATGCTACATAATTCTGATTGGGTTGTAATTAATGATCTTGTTAAGTGTTTAGAAAAATTTTATGTAGCTACGGTTGAATTTTTCGGTGCTTATTATCCTACTGTTTGTAATATTTTGGCATATATAGCCGATATTTTTGGTTTGCTCAAAGAATATAAAAATAAAGAAGGTTATAAAGAAGCTGTTGGCGCCATGTTTACGAAATTTAAAAAATATTTTTTCCCGATTCCCCCTATTTACTTGGTTGGTGCTATGCTAAATCCGTGCATGAAATATATTAATATGTGTCACTTTAGTACTCTTATTTATACTAACTTAGAAATAAATACTAACCATGATTCTGAACAAGTACAACCTGATTTGTGGACGGCTACGGCTGATGCAAAGGATTACATAGAAAAATTATATAATCACTATGCTGATTTATTTGATTTAGCCGTACCTACAAATATCACTCCAACTGTCGTTCCTCATCCTCCCGAGGAGCCATCATCTTCTAAAAGGCCGTCACATAGTGATTTTTCTGATTCGCTTTATGATTTAAATTGTTGGAACAGTGTTGATGAGAGAACTTACACTTTAACTTATCGGGAAAAGCTGAAATATTATCTTCGAACGGTACTAGAGGATCGTAGACGACGGATCAACACGTTGGATTGGTGGAGAAGTAATGAAATACAATATCCTGTGCTTTCAAGATTAGCTAGAGATATCTTGAATGTTCCCATGTCAACCGTTGCATCAGATAGCGCCTTTAGTCAGGGACGACAGCAGCTTGAGACAACCAACACTCATTGGGAAGCAATGCAATGAATGTTCTAGTTTGCCTCAGAGATTGGATTAGAGCGGAAAGAAGAAACCAAGGAATGGAACAGGAGCCGAGCGACGAGCTGAAACTTGAAGAAATTATGACTTCACGGGAGAACTCAGCAGAATCAAGTCCAATGCATGGTTTTGCCCCCGTTGGCTTCGACTATCCTATGCAAGTTCCCATTAATATTAACATGAATGAGTTGGAAAAAATGATGCATAATTTATAGATTTTTCATTCATGTAAATTATAAATTATGGATCATTTTGCAATCAATAAAATTCCCCAAATTCATTCACTCCTTAGTCCTTGCTTTTTATATTTTTTCATTTAACGATTTAAAATTTTAAATTGAATTTCTAGTTTTATACTTTAAATTAAAAACTTACTTCTAATATATTATTAATTTACTACCAAATATTATTAATTTATTTTATTAAGTGGCATATGTTTTGTATATTTCTGCATATATATCTTCTATAGAAGTGTATATTTAACGTATACAAGTGTATATGTTTTATAAATTAGTATATAAGTATATCTATATATATTGTAATGTATATATAATGTAGTATATTTTATAAGTAGTAGTATATATACATTGAATGGTGCGTATACACGT
>NW_025868244.1:0-3881 GCF_002878395.1 Capsicum annuum
GTTCAAGCAACATAGACTAGCCAATCATGTTGCTCAGACTCTTCAAAAATGGTGTTTGCGCCAGTATCAGATACTTTGGAAGGATCCGATAAGCACCAAGTGGCACTTTTGAAGAGTTCAAGCAACATAAACTCGCAGTCGCATTGAAAATTTTGTAAATGAAGTGCTATAAGAGAAGTGACCTGAGGAATCTCCCATACGTCCTTCCTTCCACTAAGGGCGGTAACCTTAGGTATCCTTGTGTCCTTCGCTTTCAGCGTTTTAATCTGCTCTTCAACAGCTTTGTCTTTCTCCAGCCCAGCATGAACAGCGATTAGTTTGCACGTTTTGATTCCTTCCTCAGTTTTTATAGGAACATCGTCCTACAAAGCAAAAGAACGAAACAAACTTTACAAATCTTTGAATCGTCCTACTGTTGCATGTTGACGCTATGCAATGACACGATCAATGAGAACTCTTGAGTTCATTTATAAAGCATAAATCAAACTTAAAACATCTATATAAGCAATCTAGTTGAAGTGCTCATGGAAAAGTGAAGAGATGGATCAACAGAAGAAAAAGAGTTGAAAACGGAAGAATGGTAAAGGCAAAAGAGCTTACCTCTTCGTGAACCCAAACCAAATTGGCGAGGAACTTCTTGTGCTCATCAGGAACTACCTTCATAAGATCTGTAAAAAGTAAAACCTTACTCTTAATGAAAGGATTATACCATGATTATGTAATATCGCAATAGGAAGAATAAAGAATTCTCATTCTTTTTTGGTAACGAGTAATAGAACTGTAGATTGAACTATCAGCAATCAAGTTTTCCGGAAGTCCACTCAACACAAATATGGAAAAAAAGGGGACAGTCTTGAGCATGAAAGGAAGGAACAACGCCTATATTAGATGACCATTCCTACTCAACAAGAGCTGCATGTCACACTACACCCCTATTTACGAATTGGAGGAAAGCAGAAACATTACTACACATTTCTTAATGATATGAACAACTATAGAACACTTTACAATGATAAACAAGAGAAACACGACAAAGTTTGAACTAATTCCTGACATACATCACCTCGTTCCTTTTCAACAAAGGACTATAGCAGAACTTTGGACAACACGGGGATGGAATTTCAACTTCAAGAGACAACCCAATGACTGGGAAGTGATGAGGGTGGCTGAATTCCTCAACACCGTTGGAAATTTCAAATGAGTTCAGGCCGAAGAGGATGTGTTATAGTAGAAAGGGGACAACAGAGGTATATTGAAAGTAGGAGAAGCTTACAGGTTGATGGATCAACCAATTCAACAGAATCCTACGTGATCGTGGACACAAATTTGGAAATGCAGAATTCCATAAAATGTTTCATGTTTTATATGGCTGCTAGCTAAGGAAGCATCTTTGACCCAGGCTAATGTAATGAAAAGCGGGATAACCTTATGTTGTAGGTGTTTCCTATATGGGGAAACCTCAAACCTATGTTGCTCGAATTCTTCAAAGATGTCGACTGGTGTGTGTCGGATCTGACATGGGTGCGGCAACATTTTTGGAGATTCCGAGCACCTTAGCCTCAAACAGTAAAACATCTATTTCTACACTGCAAATATACTCAGCATCTATGGAGGATGTTTTTGAATCTCAAAGGCATATCTTGGACCATGCCTAGGAGAGTCGCTGAAGCTCTAATAAGCTGCGAGGAGACAAGCGTTATTGCCGAAGCCAGAGGTAGATGGAGAATTATCCTTGCTTCAATATGGTGCGCAACATGGAAGAAATGGACTTCTAGGTGTTTTGAAAGCATAGAAAATAGTGTGCAGAACGTTAATCTAAACTACATCTTATTGTTGAGTTTTTGGTGTAAGCAATTATACTCGACTGACACCGTCTCTGTAATTGATGTTTTAGACTCAATTTAGACATAGAGCAGTGGAGTTTGGAGTACATCTGTATATAAGGTTTCAGTACAACCCATGTACTGTTATGATATAATACAAAGTTACGCAGTTCATAAAATATAAGTGATAACCGCCCAAATCAATGAAGGTGATCCAACAAGGAATTGATACAGATAATCCGCTGATACAAAATCAAGATAGCATTATGATAGTCAATCAATCAATAACATTAGATGCAAACACAAATTAGATAGAATCGGGTCATATTAATACAACATATCCATTGCGCTCAATACGAACTCATTTCATTCCCAATACTAGATGATCTGTATTTTAAAGTAAGTTAGTAGTTCTCCGAAATTAGAGGCTTTCTAAATCTCACACTTGTTTCTACATGGACATTTCAGCGTAACTATAATAAGAAGAGTCCGCAAAAATCAAACCTAACGTAAGTGCAAATAACAACTAAGTCTTAATCTAGCTAATTAATAATGCTCCACGCATTCTATTCTTAGCTAAATCGATATCGATTTCAAGACATCTCTTCGTATATCATGTCATTCTCCTGGAAGATTGAGCTTACATTTCTGAACTGTCTTCATTTATGCACCACGATCCTGTGTAATCTCACCTCACCTTCATTCTGCTTATGGAACTAAAATTGCACATATTTCTTATTGGTTCTACTTATTCTAAACTTACTCTTTGTCTTACTTCGACTCCTAAAACCCTTACTCTTTATGGTACCTCAAAGTAGTTCCAACTTCTGAATGATTCGCATATCCATAAGTAGATTGAACAAGTATTTAATTAGGATTTAGGAACCAACTTATTGGGGGGTTGGGGTGTGTGTGTGTGTGTGTGATAGCGTATCACGTCCACGACAAAAAACAAGCTAATGACAAAAGGAATCACCCCGAAGGACCAGTACAAAAGCTCAACTTACAATCAGCTAAAGAAGAATGATCCAAAATCACTATCATTATATAGAAAAAGAATCTTCAAATGAAATACATTGGATAAACAAGACCGTAAGCCATTTTCACAACCAGCACAGTAGTCTGAAATTCACCATCAACTACAACAACAACATACCCAGTGAAATCCCACACGTGGGGTCTGGGGAGGGTAGGGTGTAGGCAAACGTTACCCCTACCTCGTGTAGGTAGAGAGGCTGTTTCCGAATTATCCTAGGCTCAAGTACAACAAATCAAAGTAGGTATAAAAGGAAACAACAACAGTGATGGAAACATAGCAACTAATAGGGAAACAGTAATAACAACAACAAAGTAGTGCGATAACCGAAACATAATATACAACAAATTCACCATCAACTAGGAAGGTAAAAACAGAAATCATAAGTAACTTCCAATTTTTTAGTCCATCACAGAACAAGCAACCCATTCAACACAAAAAGGAATCATACCAGCAGAACCATGAGGAACACCATAAGACTCAAAAGTAGGAGCAGCATCATAAATAGACCCTTTATAATCAATACCCTTTACAGCATCAAACTTAACACTATGATTCCCAGCCCATCTCCTCCCTTGCAAATGCATATTCTCAAAGCCTTCACCTTTATACCACCCTTCTCTTTCCTCATTCATTTCATACTCTTTCCATGTCTGACAAAACTCAGTTCCATCAGGTGGACTAGGAAGCACACCCAAGAATGCCCCAAATGCAAAATCATGATTCCCACACAGGAAAACATGGGATTGTTTAGGATACTTTGAGGGCAAAGCAATGAAAAAGTCAAGAACTTTACTAGTATTTGGACCTCTATCACAGTAATCACCCAAGAAAATGATAAGGGCAGTCTCAAAATCAGATGGTTCAATACAAGATTCAAGATTTGACCATAAATTTTGAAGCTTTTCTATATGCCCATGGATGTCACCTACACAAATCACTACTCTTGGTTTTGTGGGGGTTGGTGGATTATTGTCCTCCATTTTTTTTTTGATGTTTTGTGTGTCTGTGTGTATTGATGG
>NW_025868245.1:0-1468 GCF_002878395.1 Capsicum annuum
ATTGGTCATGCTGATGTTGGATACTTATTTAACCCACATAAATCTCGATCTCAAACATGTAATGTGTTCACATATGAGGATACTGTTATATCTTAGAGATATGCAAGGCACTCTATCTAGCCACTTCATCAATAGTTATTCATGAAGCTAGCCGAGAATGTGTATGGTTGAGTTTCATGATATATCTCTTTCGATAAAACTGTGGTTTGAAATGTGATATGTACCCACAGTTTTATATGTAGATAATGCAACATGCATAGCACATCTTAATGGAGGATTCATAAAAGGAGATAGAACGAAGCACACTTCATCAAAGTGTTCTACATATATGAACCGCAAAAGAATGGATTCGTTCAAGTGACAATGTGGTCGATTTATTCACCAAGTCTCCTCCAACTGAAACTTTCAAGAAGATGGTGCACAAGATCGAGATGCAAAAGTTCATTGATGTTCTCATCAGAGGGAGAAAATACGAGCTGTACTCTTTTTTCCTTACAACGTTTTGTCCCACCGGGTTTTCCTTGTAAGGTTTTTAATGAGGCAGTCTATATGCGTATTGTTGGAGATGTGCACTCTTTTTCCTTCACTAGATTTTTTTCCCACTGGATTTTTTCTAGTAAGGTTTTAATGAGGCACATTATCTATCAATTAAACATTCAAGGGGGAGCGTTATAAATATACCATATATAGTGAATGTCTACTTTACCATATATAGTGAATACCTACTTTACCATATATTGTGTATGTCTATTTATGGAAAAGTTACAAACCCCAAGGTAGTTTTTTCCTATAAATAAAGGGGTTTTGCTTCATTGTAATCATCCATCAAGAGAATCCTTCAAGAGAAGAAATAAGAATTACTCTCTCTATTCTCTCTACTCTTCCTCTTTGTTTTTTATTATTTTATAACAAAAGAAATGTTATAAATTGTAATTTTGAAATTTCGGCTAGAAATACTCTCATTTTGTTGAAACCTAGACTATTTTTGTAAGCCCCCCATTAATAAAACAAGATTTTGTAAAAGATTTAAGCAATTTGATGGGTGAAGTTTGGGCATCACCATGAGCCTATTTAGATTAGTGGTTTGTAATGGATTGACTTGGACTAGCCCAGATTAGCCTATTATCAAAATCACTCTTGTCCAAATTCATCAAACCTTGGACGAATTGGACGGATCATTTGGATTTGAGCTAATTTTACCAACCCTAATTAATCACCTAGAAATACTTAATTGATTAGTGAGACTGCCCTATATAAAATGTCACACCAATTTGCAAGTGTACCCTGATTTCAATGATTATATTTTATGTATCAGATTTCAATGCTTTGGGCACTTTTCGGAACACATTAATTGAACCATGCACCTAGGGTGGATGCATACTTTAAGTAAAGGGTCCAAGCAAAACTAGTAGTATTAATAGTGGTCTAATTCTGGACCTTTCTCTACGTACTCCTTTAGTGACCGATG
>NW_025868246.1:0-1606 GCF_002878395.1 Capsicum annuum
GATTTACTTAAATTTTAAGGGCAATATGGTCATTTTCCATCACCTCATGGACGAAAATTGGTCATTATATACATATACTTAGCCTCATATCCATCATTTATCATCCAAATTATTGAACAATAAGAAACCCTAGCCTAAGTTCAACTCCAATTATCTTGTGATTCAACCGTAGAAAATCCAAATTGATTCCGTAGTTGTGTTCACCGTCTCGAGGGCTTCGAGAAGCACCCCTTATTTGTGCCAACAGGACTTCGAAATCAAAAGGTCCATTTTATGGTAAGGATGTAAATTATGTTGGTGTTATTTATATGGATATGTATATATATATATGCATGTGAGCATAAGAAGTATGTTATTTGATTGTTGTTGAAAGATGATTGGAAATGATGTTGGATTATTCTTGTGCATAGTTGGATTATGTTGAATTGTGAACGGATTTGGTGTGATGATGTGATTTTGAAATGATGATTTTATATATATATACACATAAACCGATTGTTCAAGTTGGTTTTTGGAATGCTTTGCAAATATTGGTTGTATGGAATTATGGAAGAGAATTGTGGTGTTGGGTTGCTAATACTAGATGCCAAACATTTCATTGTAGATAAGTGATTTGTAAAGGAGGAAAGTTATATTGAATTGGTATCCGAATCTACAACGAGGTATGTAAAGCATACTCTCATGATGTTCTTTGGCATGAAAACACCAATGTTCCATCAAGTAAGATTCCGAGGTTGTCCAAAAACATGTATTGTTCTACATTACCAACGAAGTTGTTTCCATTCTATAAAGTGTCAAAATGTTTCATTGATATACCGAAAGGCTCCTATTTCATTGTTGTGATATAGATGATTCCGAAACACATTGTTGATGTACCAATGAGTTTGTATTACATCGTTATTGTATAGAAAGTCTATTACTTGGTTCCTATTGATGTATCATTATTCCAAAGGTACTATATTGGCATGAACACTAATGTAATAATCTCAAAAGCTTTTGAACTAAGTTATTGGAAAGATCTCTTATGTGTGTTACTTGATATACGTGTGGGTGGTAGCTCAGGGGCTTAAGCCTAGCATGGGCCGATCCCGATATTTGATATGATTACAGTTGATATGTACTGGGGGCAGCCTAATAGTCACAGTACGATACAGTATTGATTATTGTTAGGTGGTTGGAGGTTCGGGAGGAGGAGGTAATGGCGAATGATAATTGTAAAGAATGAAATAAACGAATGTATACCGTTCCATAAATGTGTTTGAATTCAAGAACCCAATCCAGATTAATGATAAGATAATGTACATGATCCTAAAAGTGTTTATGAAGTGTGGTTCACTTCTATTATGATTTATTCACTTGCGTCTGATTTTCTTGATCCCTCATACCACATATGATTATTTACAGCTTTACATACTCAGTACATATTTCGTACTGACGTCCCTCACGGGAGACCTGCATTTCATGCTGCAGGCACAGGTGCTTCAGCTCATTCACAGCATAAATAGGAGCCAGGTCATACAGCTATTGTTGGTGAGCTCCAGTTTGCTTCGGAGCTTTCCGAGTCGGTCCCTTATGTTTTGTTATTGTACAGGAGTCATGTGTGGGC
>NW_025868247.1:0-6207 GCF_002878395.1 Capsicum annuum
GAGTCGGTCCCTTATGTTTTGTTATTGTACAGGAGTCATGTGTGGGCAGGGATTTGTCCCGACCCTAGTTATGTCATGTATATCCTAGAGGCTTTGCAGACATAAGGAAGGGTAAAGTCATGGAAGTTTATATAGTCATGTTATATTTGTATATGTGGTGGCCCCGACGGCCAAGTATTATATATATTTATATTTGTGCGTGTTGTGCTGATACAGGTAATTAGACCCTTCTATATGCAACGAAGTGCTGTCCAAATTTTTGGTGACATGTAAGTGAAAGTATAGGTATTTGAACGGGTTCTCCCGGGCCTTCTCGGCTTTGGGTGCCAGTCCGGCCCAATGGGATTTTGGGGCGTGATAAAAGTGGTATCAGAGAGGTTCGTCCTAGTCAGTCTACAAAGCCGTGTCTACGTAGAGTCTTATTTATCGGTGTGTTGTGCACCACATCTATAAACATGAGGCTATGGACATTTAGGAAATTGTTTCTTTTCTTTAAGTCTTAGATCGTGCGGTAGAGCCTATATTGTATATGAAGTCATAGTTGACCACTGAATCCGTTTGTTTCTTTTATTATAGTAATGATGCCGGTTACCCGAAGCAAGAATATCGGTAAGCAAGTAGATGTGGCTGTCGGAGAGGGGACTAGTAAGTCACCCACTATACCAGCTAATCAAAGTGAGGCTCTAGCTGAGCATGCATCAGAAACTTCCTCCAGTCCGGAAGAAATAAGGGGGAGGAGAACTATATCCGTAGAGCCACCTAATAATGTTGTTGATCAAGATCTTAGAAATGCAGTGCAACTTTTGACTCGTATAGTTGCTGGGCAAGCTCAAGGGCAAGCCATTCCTACTACGGGTTCTAGTGGTACAGATAGGGCAGCTAGCCTTCGAACATAGGATTTTCTTAAGATGGATCCTCCCACTTTTACTGGATCAGATCTTAACGAGGACCCACAGGACTTTATTGATCAAATTCAAAGGGACTTGGATGTTATGCATGTAATGGGTAGAGAGACAGTGGAGTTAGCGACGTATAGATTTAAAGGGGAGGCTATATATTGGTATGAGAACTATAAACGATCTAGGGGTATTGATGCACCCCCAGCTACTTGGAAAGAGTTCAAAGAGGCATTTCTTGATCATTATCTTCCATTCGAGATTCGTCAGGATCATGCAGATCAGTTTTTAAATCTTCGTCAGGGAAATATGAGCGTGAGGGAGTACAGTCTCAGATTTAATTCCTTGTCGAGATATGCTCCTAATATTGTAGCTACTATGGATGACAGAGTTCATCAATATGTCGATAGGCTAGATCCATATCTGGTTAGAGATTGTACTATTGCTGCTTTGAACAAAGATATGGACATAGCGAGAATCCAAGCTTTTACACAGAAAATGGAAGATCAGAGGCAGAGGAGAAGAACACAGGAATCAGAAAGAGGATATTCCAAGAGGGCCAGATCTACAGGGCAGTTCATGGCATCCGAAGGAGGGTTCAGACCACAGTTTTCTGCTAGACCACCAAGGTCATTATCCTCTTATTCTGCAGCTAGTGCCCCACCACAGTTCCAAGGGTTCAGAGAAAATCAATTTGGGCACAGAAGTGAGAGTCAGAGTTCGCGGACAGTGGGGTACCAAGGGCAAGGGAATATGAGCCAATCAAGACCTCCTCGAGAGCCATGCAATAAATGTGGAAGGTATCATTTGGGCGCATGTCGGCTGGGGACCAATGTTTGCTTTTGGTGCGGTATGTCGGGGCATATGATGAGAGAATGCCCACGAAGGGGCATGGGGGGTATGGCATGACCTACGGGGTCATTTGTTGCATCATCATCATCAATGCCTTATTCAGAAAGGGGTACACAACCAATGGGTCGTGTTAGAGGTGATAGAGGAGCCACGAGTTCTAGCGGGGCTCAAAATCGTACGTATGCTCTAGCGGATTGATAGAATTTAGAGGCTTCCCAGATGTGGTTACGGGTACGTTGTCTATCTTTTCATTCGAATTATTAGCCTTAATTGATCCCGGTTCTACATTATCTTATGTTACTCCATTGGTTGATGGAAAGTTTGAAAGAACACCCGAACTATTAGTTAAGCCATTTGAAGTATCCACACCGGTTGGGGAATCTATTATAGGTAGAAGGGTTTATTGAAACTGCATAGTAACTGTTTGTGGTCGTGATACGATGGCTGATCTTGTGGAGTTAGAAATGGTAGATTTTGATGTTATAATGGGTATGGACTGGTTGGCGTCTTGTTATGCCATAATTGATTGCTGCATGAAAAAGGTATATTTCCATTTTCCAAATGAATCAGTCCTTGAATGGAAAGGTGAAATTAGCGCGCCAAGAGGTAGATTTATTTCTTATTTTAAGGCGAGAAGAATGATTTCCAAGGGATACATATATCATTTAGTTAGAGTAAGGGAAACAGAAGCGGAGCCACCAACTCTTCACGCTGTTCCGGTGGTAAATGAATTTTCTGATGTATTTTCTGAAGATCTTCCAGGTTTGCCTCCTGAACGAGAAGTAGAGTTTGGTATTGATGTAATACCAGGCACCCAACCAATCTCCATTCCTCCGTATAGAATGGCCCCAGCAGAATTACGAGAATTGAAAGAGAAATTGAAAGATTTGCTAGAGAAGTGATTCATAAGGCCTAGTATGTCCCCCTGGGGAGCACCAGTGTTATTTGTGCACAAAAAGGATGGCTCGCTGAGGATGTGTATTGATTATCGACAATTGAATAAGGTGACTATTAAGAATAAATATCCTCTCCCGAGAATTGATGATTTATTTGATCAGTTACAGGGCGCCAAGTGCTTTTCTAAGATTGATTTGAGGTCAGGTTACCACCAAGTGAGGGTCAAAGAGAAGGATATACCCAAGACAGCTTTCCGAACACGGTATGGTCACTATGAGTTTCTAGTTATGTCATTTGGGTTAACAAATGCACCCGCAGCTTTTATGGATTTGATGAATAGGGTGTTTAAGCCATTCCGGGATGTATTTGTGATAGTTTTTATAGATGATATTCTTGTTTATTCTAGATCAGAAGAGGACCATGCCAATCACTTATGGCAGACATTACAAACTCTTCGTGATTGTAAGCTTTATGCAAAGTTCTCTAAATGTGAGTTTTGGTTAAAGTCGGTGGCATTTTTGGGTTATATTGTATCTAGTGAAGGGATAAAGGTTGATGCTCAAAAGATAGAAGTTGTGAAGAACTGGCCAAGGGCCACAACGCCTACGGAGATTCGTAGTTTTCTCGGGTTGGCCGGTTATTATAGAAGGTTTGTTAAAGACTTTTCTTCCATTTCAGCACCCTTAACCAAGCTAACCCATAAAGCATCCAAATTCCAATGGAATGATGCCTGTGAGAAGTGTTTTCAAGATTTAAAGAACAAGTTGATTTCTACACCCATGTTGGTACTTCCAGAAGGCACCGAAGGGTATACAGTGTATTGTGATGCTTCCAGAATTGGTTTTGGATGTGTATTGATGCAGCATGGTGAGGTAATAGCATATGCCTCTAGACAATTGCAGGCACATGAGAAAAATTATCCTACACACGATCTTGAGCTGGCAGCAGTTATTTTTGCTTTAAAGATATGGCGCCACTACTTATATGGGGTTCATGCTGATATATATACTGACCATAAGAGCTTGCAATATATTTTTAATCAGAAGGATCTAAATTTAAGGCAACGGAGATGGCTTGAACTATTAAAGGACTACGATATTGATATCTTGTACCATCCAGGGAAAGCAAATATGGTAGCTGATGCGTTAAGTCGTAAGGCTATGATGGCCCCTATAGAAAGGCAAGGGATGGTTAAAGATCTTCACCAGTTAGCTAGTTTAGGAGTTCGCCTTGTTGAAACTCCGAATAAAGAGCTTATCGTACATAATGCTGCGGAATCTTCATTAGTAGCTGAAGTGAAAGAGAAGCAATATGCAGATCCTATTTTATTACAGCTTAAGGAGAATGTTCAGAGTGGTGCGACCAAGGCATTTGAGCTTACGCGAGAAGGAGTACTTCAGTGCCAAAACCGATTGTGTGTGCCGGATGTAGACGGGCTAAGAAAGAAGATTATGACAGAGGCACATTTTTCAAGGTATTCCATTCATCCAGGATCAACCAAAATGTATCAAGATTTGAAAGATGTGTATTGGTGGAATGACATGAAGAAGAGCATTGCAGAATTTGTAGCTGAATGTCCAAATTGTCAAAGAGTTAAAGTTGAGCACCAAAAACCCGAAGGTTATATGCAATGCATTGATCTTCCAAGCTGGAAGTGGGACATGATCAACATGGATTTCGTTATTGGTTTACCTCGTACATTCCGAAAGTTTGATTCTATATGGGTGATTGTTGATAGGCTTACCAAATCCTCACATTTCCTACCAGTTAGGACCACTTACACAGTTGAAGAGTATGCGAAGCTGTACATTAAAGAGATAGTCCGATTACATGGAGTGCCAATCTCTATTATATTAGATCGAGGAACCCAATTTATCGCAAACTTTTGGAAGTCTTTTCAGAGGTGTTTGGGAACACAAATGAAGTTGAGTACAGCTTTTCACCCTCAAACAGATGGACAAGTAGAACGTATCATCCAAACACTTGAAGATATGCTACGAGCTTGTGTAATAGATTTTAAGGGCAACTGGGATGATCATTTACCTCTTATTGAGTTTGCCTACAATAATAGCTATCATTCAAGTATCAAAATGGCACCATATGAAGCTTTATATGGAAGGAAGTGAAGATCACCAATAGGATGGTTCGAAGTGGGTGAAACTCTTTTGTTCGGACCGGATCTTGTTTATCAAGCCATAGAGAAGGTTAAAGTAATTCAGCAACGACTAAAAACAGCCCAAAGTCGACACAAGTCATATGCGGATAGTAGAAGGAGAGGGCTAGAGTTTTCTATAGGTGATTGGGTATTTTTGAAGGTATCACCAATAAAAGGGGTAATGAGATTTGGCAAGAAAGGGAAGTTGAGTCCACGTTATATAGGCCCGTATAAGATCACTCGAAGGTTTGGAAAAGTTGCATATGAATTAGAGCTACCCCAAGAGCTCTCATTAGTACATCCGGTATTTCATGTGTCAATGCTTCGAAAGTGCATCGGAGATCCATCACATATCACTTCTACTGAGGATGTGCAAATTACGGAAGATCTTACCTATGAGGAAGTGTCTATTGCTATTCTAGATCGCCAAGTTAAGAAGATGAGAAATAAAGAGATAGCATCGGTGAAAGTACGTTGGAGAAATCGTCAAAGGGAAGAGATTACATGGGAAGCTGGCGTAGCAATAAAATCTAAGTACCCTCATTTGTTCAAAGATGAAGAGGAAGTTCAAGAAACAGAGTTAGAACATTAACAAGTAAGTTTTTTTATATATGCATAGTATTTATGTGATGATGTGAATGTTAATGATGGACTTGAACTTGTTTCGGTTGAATAACTACGCTAATATTCGAGGACGAATATCCTAAAGGGGGGAAGGATGTAACACCCCGTATTCAAGTACATATATTGGCGTATTCAAGTACGTGTATTGGTCTTATTTATATGGAAATTATTTTATTTTATTTTATTTATACCGAAATTTGCCTGTCGATGGTTCCATACGAAGGTTATTGAATAAGCTTTCCAACGATATAAAGATTTCCAAAAATGGATAGATTTCGGATATAATCGAGCACGTTCGAAACTATAAAACGGTGGCCGGGATATTGGGAATAGTAAATGTGCAGGAAAATTTCCTGCACACAAACTACTGAGGCCAGCCATTTTTTTGGGTCAACTTTGAACGATCATAACTCCCTTAATATAATTAACTGGGAGAGATGACACCTATGAAAAGAAATATCTTTGAGTCTTCTTTCCAATGCAATTGGTTTCATCCAAATCCGACATCTTAGTAATGAGTTATACTCGTTTTACTTCAGCCTCAGATTTTTAGGGTCAACTTCAAACGATCATAACTCCTTGTACAGGACTAACTAGGTGACCTACTTTATATTAAATGAAAGCCCTTTGAATTATCTTTCCAACAATACCAATTTCACCTAAATCTGATATCGGAGCAAAGAGTTATGGTCGATTTACTTTAGCCTATCAAAACAGTCCATCATGGAGAGATTCGGATTTACTTAAATTTTAAGGGCAATATGGTCATTTTCCATCACCTCA
>NW_025868248.1:0-3316 GCF_002878395.1 Capsicum annuum
TAAGATTCCGAGATTGTCCAAAAACATGTATTGTTCTACGTTACCAAAGATATACCCAAAACAGCTTTCCGAACAAGGTATGGTCATTATGAGTTTCTAGTTATGTCATTTGGGCTAACAAATGCACCCGCAGCTTTTATGGACTTGATGAATAGGGTTTTTAAGCCATTCCTGGATGTATTTGTGATAGTTTTTATAGATGATATTCTAGTTTATTCTAGATCAGACGAGGACCATGCCAATCACTTACGACAGGCATTGCAGACTCTTCGTGATTGTAAGCTTTATGCAAAGTTCTCTAAATGTGAGTTTTGGTTAAAGTTGGTGGCATTTTTGGGTCATATTGTATCTAGTGAAGGGATAAAGGTTGATGCTCAAAAGATAGAAGCTGTGAAGAACTGGCCAAGGCCCACAACTCCTACGGAGATTCGTAGTTTTCTCGGGTTGGCCGGTTATTATAGAAGGTTTGTTAAAGGCTTTTCTTCCATTTCAGCACCCTTAACCAAGCTAACCCATAAAGCATCCAAATTCCAATGGAATGATGCCTGTGAGAAGAGTTTTCAAGATTTAAAGAACAAGTTGATTTCTACACCCGTGTTGGTACTTCCAGAAGGCACCGAAGGGTATACAGTGTATTGTGATGCTTCCAGAATTGGTTTAGGATGTGTATTGATGCAGCATGGTAAGGTAATAGCATATGCTTCTAGACAATTGCGGTCACATGAGAAAAATTATCCTACACACAATCTTGAGTTGGCAGCAGTTATTTTTGCTTTAAAGATATGGCGCCACTACTTATATGGGGTTCATGTTGATATATATACTGACCATAAGAGCTTGCAATATATTTTTAATCAGAAGGATCTAAATTTAAGGCAGTGGAGATGACTTGAACTATTAAAGGACTACGATGTTGATATCTTGTACCATCCAGGGAAAGCAAATGTGGTAGCTGATGCGTTAAGTCATAAGGCTATGATGGCGCCTATAGAAAGGCAAGGGATGGTTAAAGATCTTCACCAGTTAGCTAGTTTGGGAGTTCGCCTTCTTGAAACTCCGAATAAAGAGCTTATCGTACATAATGCTGCGGAATCTTCATTAGTAGCTGAAGTGAAAGAGAAGCAATATGCAGATCCTATTTTATTACAGCTTAAGGAGAACGTTCAGAGTGGTGCGACCAAGGCATTTGAGCTTAAGCGAGAAGGAGTACTTCAGTGCCAAAACCGATTGTGTGTGCCGGATATAGACGGGCTAAGAAAGAAGATTATGACAGAGGCACATTTTTCAAGGTATTCCATTCATCCAGGATCAACCAAAATGTATCAAGATTTGAAAGATATGTATTGTTGGAATGACATGAAGAAGAGCATTGCAGAATTTGTAGCTGCATGTCCAAATTGTCAAAGAGTTAAAGTTGAGCACCAAAAACCCGGAGGCTATATACAATGCATAGATCTTCCAATTTGGAAGTGGGACATGATCAACATGGATTTTGTTACAGGTTTGCCTCGTACAGCTCGGAAATTTGATTCTATATGGGTGATTGTGGATAGGCTTACTAAATCTACACATTTCTTACCCGTTAAGACCACTTACACAGTTGAAGAATATTCGAAGCTGTATGTTAAGGAAATAGTTCGATTACATGGAGTGCCAACTTCTATTATATCGGATCGGGGAACTCAATTTACTGCAAACTTTTGGAAGTCTTTCCAACGGAGTTTGGGAACACGAGTGAATCTGAGTACAGCTTTTCACCCTCAGACGGATGGACAAGCAGAGCGCACCATTTAAACACTTGAAGATATGCTACGAGCATGTGTTATAGATTTTAAAGGCAGTTGGGATGATCATTTACCTCTTATTGAGTTTGCCTACAATAATAGCTATCATTCAAGTATCAAAATGGCACCATACGAAGCTTTATATGGGAGGAAGTGTAGATCACCAATAGGATGGTTCGAAGCGGGTGAAACTCTTATATTCGAACCGGATCTTGTGTATCAAGCCATAGAAAAAGTCAAGGTGATTCAGCAACTGTTGAAAACAGCTCAAAGTCGACACAAGTCATATGCGGATAGTAGAAGAAGAGGGCTAGAATTTTTGTCAGGCGATTGGATATTTTTGAAGGTATCGCCAATGAAAGGGGTGATGAGATTTGGCAATAAAGGAAAGTTCAGTCCACGATATATAGGCCCGTATAAGATTATTCGAAGATGTGGGCAAGTTGCTTATGAATTAGAGCTACCCCAGGAACTCTCATCAGTGCATCCACAGTATTTCATGTATCGATGCTTCGAAAGTGCATCGGAGATCCGTCCCTTATTACTTCTACTGAAGATGTGCAAGTAACAGAAGATCTTACCTATGAGGAGATGCCTATTGCTATATTAGATCGTCAAGTTAAGAAGATGAGAAATAAAGAAGTAGCATCGGTGAAAGTACTTTGGAGAAATCAACAAAGGGAAGAGATTACATGGGAAGCTGAGGAAGCAATGAAATCTAAGTACCCTCGTTTGTTCAAAGATGAAGAGGAAGTTCAAGAAACAGAGTTAGAACATTAACAAGTAAGTTTTTTTTATGTATGAATAGTATTTATGTGATGATGTGAATGTTAATGATGGACTTGAACTTGTTTCGGTTGAATAACTACGCTAACATTCGAGGACAAATGTCCTAAAGGGGGGAAGGATGTAACACCCCGTATTCAAGTACATGTATTGGCGTATTCAAGTACGTGTATTGGTCTTATTTATATGGAATTAATTTTTTATTTTATTTATACCGGAATTTGTCCATCGATGGATCCATACGAAGGTTATTGAATAAGCTTTCCAACGATATAAAGATTTCCAAAAAC
This sequence comes from Capsicum annuum, assembly GCF_002878395.1. Classification (NCBI taxonomy): domain Eukaryota; kingdom Viridiplantae; phylum Streptophyta; class Magnoliopsida; order Solanales; family Solanaceae; genus Capsicum; species Capsicum annuum. The sequence continues at coordinate 2,861 of NW_025868248.1, forward strand.
GGATAAGTTTCGGATATAATCGAGCACGTTCGAAACTATAAAACGGTGGTCGGGATGTTGTGAACAGTAAATGTGCAGGAAAATTTCCTGCACACAAACTACTGAGGCCTGCCAGTTTTTTGGGTCAACTTTGAACGATCATAAATCCCTCAATATAATGAACTGGGAGAGCTACCACCTATAAAAAGAAAGATCTTTGAGTATTCTTTCCAATGCAATTGGTTTCATCCAAATCCAACATCTTAGTAAGGAGTTATACTCGTTTTACTTCAGCCTCTCAAAATAGATTTTTAGGGTCAACTTCAAATGATCATAACTCCTTGTACAGGATGAACTGGGTGGTCTACTTTATATGAAATGAAATCCCTTTGAATTATCTTTCCAACAATATCAATTTCACCCAAATCCAATATCGGATCAAAGAGTTATGGTCGATCTACTTTAGCTTGTCAAAAC
>NW_025868249.1:0-6901 GCF_002878395.1 Capsicum annuum
TAATGGTCACAGTACAGTACAGTAATGGTTACAAAGATGATAAGAACAAAGGTAAAGTGATTGAATAAATGCAATGTACAGGTTGTCACAAGTTCTAGTAAGTGTGGTCCATTCCTATTACGATTTATTCACTTGTTTTTTTATTTCTATTGAGCTCCTATATCATATGTGATTATCTACAACTTTACATACTCAGTACATATTTCGTACTGACGTTCCCCACGGGGGACTTGCATTTTATGCTGCAGGCACAGGTACCTCAGCTCATACACTGCACAAGTAGGAGCTAGGATATCCAGCTGCTTTTGGTGAGCTCCAGTTTGCTTCGGGGCTTTCCGTGTCATATCCAGTCACTTTTGGTATTGTATAGAAGTTAGTTATATGGCGGGGTGTGTCCCGACCTTAGTGAAACTCTATGTATTGTCTAGACGCTTTGTAGACCTAATGTACAGTCAAGGTGGTGTTTTGTTAATAGACGTGATGGCTCCAATGGCCAAGTATTGTATATACATATATATGTGTGCTCTAGCTTATACAGGTGATTATTTCCTTTTATATGCGACATGATGTTGCCCGAATTTCAGGTTGTCATAGAGGTATGCATGGGAAGTATAAGGTTATGAGCTGGTTCTCCCGGGCCTCCTCGGTTACGGATGTCAATCCGCCCCAATAGGATTTGAGGCATGACAAAAGTGGTATCAGAGAAGTTCGTCCTAGTGAGTCTACTAAGCCGTGTCTATGTAGAGTCTTGTTTATCGGTGTGTCGTGCACCGTATCTATAAACAGGAGGCTATGGACATTTAGAAATTATTTCTTTTCTTCATGTCTTAGATCGTGCGATAGAGTCTATATTGTATATGAAGTCATAGTTGACCACTGAATCCGTTTGTTTCTCTTATTATAGTAATGATGCCGGTTACCAAAAGCAAGAATACCGGTAAGCAAGTAGATGTGGCTGCCGGAGAGGGGACTAGTAAGTCATCCACTATACCAGTTAATCAAAGTGAGGCTCCAGCTAAGCATGCATCAGAAACTTACTCCAGTCCGGAAGAAATAAGGGGGAGGAGAACTATATCCCCAGAGCCACTTATTAATGCTGTTGATCAAGATCTTAGAAATCCAGTGCAACTTTTGACTCGTATAGTTGCTGGGCAAGCTCAAGGGCAAGCCATTCCTACCACGGGTCCTAGTGGTACAGATAGGGCGGCTAGCCTTCGAACACAGGATTTTCTTAAGATGGATCCTCCCACTTTTACTGGATCAGATCTTAACGAGGACCCACAGGACTTTATTGATCAAATTCAAAGGGCCTTAGATGTTATGCATGTAATGGGTAGAGAGACAGTGGAGTTATCGGCGTATAGATTTAAAGGGGAGGCTATATATTAGTATGAGGACTGGAAACTATCTAGGGGTATTGATGCACCCCCAGCTACTTGGAAAGAGTTCAAAGAGGCATTTCTTGATCACTATCTTCCATTTGATATTCATCAGGCCCGTGCAGATCAGTTTTTAAATCTTCGTCAGGGGGATATGAGCGTGAGGGAGTACAGTCTCTGATTTAATTCCTTGTTGAGATATGCTCCTAATATTGTAGCTACTATGGATGACAAAGTTCATCAATATGTGGATAGGCTAGATCCATATCTGGTTAGAGATTGTACTATTGCCACTTTGAATAAAGATATGGACATGGCGAGGATCCAAGCTTTTGCACAAAAAATGAAAGATCAGAGGTAGAGGAGAAGAACACAGGAATTAGAAAGAGGATATTCCAAGAGGCCAGATCTATAGGGCAGTTCATGGCATCCCAAGGAGGGTTCAGACCACAGTTTTCTGCTAAAACACCTAGGCCATTATCTTCTTATTCTACAGCTAGTGCCTCACCACAGTTCCAAGGGTCCAGAGAAAATCAATTTAGGCACAAAAGTGAGAGCCAGAGTTCGCGGACAGTGGGGTACCAAGGTCAAGGGAATATGAGCCAATCGAGACCTCCTCGAGAGCCATGTAATAAATGTGGAAGGTATCATTTGGGCGCATGTCGGCTGGGGACCAATGTTTGCTTTTGGTGTTGTATGTCGGGGCATATGATGAGATAATGCCCACGAAGGGGTATAAAGGGTATGGAACGACCTACGGGGTCATTTGTTGCATCATCATCATCGATGCCTTATTCGGGAAGGGGTGCACAACCAATGGGTCATGTTAGAGGTGATAGAGAAGCCATGAGTTCTAGCGGGGCTCAAAATCATACGTATGCTCTAGCGGATCGACAGAATTTAGAGGCTTCCCCAGATGTGGTTACGGGTACGTTATCTATCTTTTCATTTGATTTATATGCCTTAATTGATCCCGGTTCTACATTATCTTATGTTACTCCATTGGTTGCTGGAAAGTTCAAAAGAATACCCAAACTGTTAGTTAATCTATTTGAAGGGTTCACACCGGTTGGGGAATCTATTATAGCTAGAAGGGTTTACCAAAACTGCATAGTAACTGTTTGTGGTCGTGATACGATGGTTGATCTTGTGGAGTTAGAAATGGTAGATTTTGATGTTATAATGGGTATGGATTGGTTGGCGTCTTGTTATGCCACAATTGATTGTTACACGAAAAAGGTATATTTCCATTTTCCAAATGAATCAGTCCTTGAATGGAAAGGTGAAATTAGCGCACCAAGAGGTAGATTTATTTCTTATTTTAAGGCAAGAAGAATAATTTCCAAGGGATACATATATCATTTAGTTAGAGTAAGGGATACAGAAGCGGAGCGATCAACTCTTCACAATGTTTCGGTGGTAAATGAATTTTCTGATGTATTTCCTGAAGATCTTCCAGGTTTGCCTCCTGAACGAGAAGTAGAGTTTGGTATTGATGTAATACCAGGCACCCAACCAATCTCCATTCCTCCATATAGAATGGCCCCAACAGAATTACGAGAATTGAAAGAGCAATTGAAAGATTTGCTAGAGAAGGGATTCATAAGGCCTAGTATGTCCCCCTGGGGAGCACCAATGTTATTTGTGCGCAAAAAGGATGGCTCGCTGAGGATGTGTATTGATTATCGGCAATTGAATAAGGTGACTATTAAGAATAAATATTCTCTCCCAAGAATTGATGATTTATTTGATCAGTTACAGGGTGCCAAGTGCTTTTCTAAGATTGATTTGAGATCAGGTTACCACCAAGTGAGGGTCAAAAAGAAGGATATACCCAAGACAGCTTTCCGAACACGGTATGGTCATTATGAGTTTCTAGTTATGTTATTTGGGCTAACAAATGCACCCGCAGCCTTTATGGATTTGATAAATAGGGTGTTTAAGCCATTCCTGGATGTATTTGTGATAGTTTTTATAGATGATATTCTAGTTTATTCTAGATCAGAAGAGGACCATGCCAATCACTTACGATAGGTATTGCAAACTCTTCGTGATTGTAAGCTTTATGCAAAGTTCTCTAAATGTGAGTTTTAGTTAAAGTCGGTGGTATTTTTGGGTCATATTGTATCTAGTGAAGGGATAAAGGTTGATGCTCAAAAGATAGAAGCTGTGAAGAACTGGCCAAGGCCCACAACACCTATGGAGATTCATAGTTTTCTCGGGTTGGCCGGTTATTATAGAAGGTTTGTTAAAGGTTTTTCTTCCATTTCAGCACCCTTAACCAAGCTAACCCATAAAGCATCCAAATTCTAATGGAATGATGCCTGTGAGAAGAGTTTTCAAGATTTAAAGAACAAGTTGATTTCTACACCCGTGGTGGTACTTCCAGAAGGCACCGAAGGGTATACAGTGTATTGTGATGCTTCCAGAATTGGTTTAGGATGTGTATTGATGCAGCATGGTAAGGTAATAGCATATGCTTCTAGACAATTGCGGCCACATGAGAAAAATTATCCTACATACAATCTTGAGCTGGCAGTAGTTATTTTTGCTTTAAAGATATGGCGCCACTACTTATATGGGGTTCATGTTGATATATATACTGACCATAAAAGCTTGCAATAAATTTTTAATCAGAAGGATCTAAATTTAAGGCAGTGGAGATAGCTTGAACTATTAAAGGACTATGATGTTGATATCTTGTACCATCCAGGGAAAGCAAATGTGGTAGCTGAAGCGTTAAGTCGTAAGGCTATGATGGCGCCTATAGAAAAGTAAGGGATGATTAAAGATCTTCACCAGTTAGCTAGTTTGGGAGTTCGCTTTCTTGAAACTCCGGATAAAGAGCTTATCGTATATAATGCTGTGAAATCTTTATTAGTAGCTGAAGTGAAAGAGAAGCAATATGCAGATCTTATTTTATTATAGCTTAAGGAGAACGTTCAGAGTGGTGCGACCAAGGCATTTGAGCTTACGCGAGAAAGAGTACTTCAGTGCCAAAACCGATTGTGTGTGCCGGATATAGACGGGCTAAGAAAGAAGATTATGATAGAGGCACATTTTTCAAGGTATTCCATTCATCCAGGATCAACCAAAATGTATCAAGATTTGAAAGATATGTATTGATGGAATGACATGAAGAAGGGCATTGCAGAATTTGTAGCTGAATGTCCAAATTGTCAAAGAGTTAAAGTTGAGCACCAAAAACCCGGAGGTTATATGCAATGCATTGATCTTCCAAGATTGAAGTGGGACATGATCAACATGGATTTCGTTATTGGTTTGCCTCGTACATCCCGAAAGTTTGATTCTATATGGGTGATTGTTGATAGGCTTACCAAATCCACATATTTCCTACTAGTTAGGACCACTTACACAGTTGAAGAGTATACGAAGCTGTACATTAAAGAGATAGTCTGATTACATGGAGTGCCAATCTCTATTATATCAGATCGGGGAACCCAATTTACCGCAAACTTTTGGAAGTCTTTTCACAGGTGTTTGGGAACACAAATGAAGTTGAGTACAACTTTTCACCCTCAAACAGATGGACAAGTAGAACGTACCATCCAAACACTTGAAGATATGCTACGAGCTTGTGTTATAGATTTTAAGGGAAACTGGGATGATCATTTACCTCTTATTGAGTTTGCCTACAATAATAGTTATCATTCAAGTATCAAAATGGCACCATATGAAGCTTTATATGGAAGGAAATGTAGATCACCAATAGGATGGTTCGAAGTGGGTGAAACTCTTTTGTTCGAACCGGATCTTGTTTATCAAGCCATAGAGAAGGTTAAAGTAATTCAGCAACGACTGAAAACAGCCCAAAGTCGACACAAGTCATATGCGGATAGTAGAAGGAGAGGGCTAGAGTTTTCTATAGGTGATTGGTTATTTTTGAAGGTATCACCAATAAAAGGGGTAATGAGATTTGGCAAGAAAGGAAAGTTGAGTCCACGTTATATAGGCCCATAAAAGATCACTCGAAGGTTTGGACAAATTGCATATGAATTAGAGCTACCGCAAGAGCTCTCATCAGTACATCCGATATTTCATGTGTCAATGCTTTGAAAGTGCATCGGAGATCCATCACATATCACTTCTAATGAGGATGTGCATGTAACACCCCGTATTCAAGTACGTGTATTGGCGTATCAAGTACGTGTATTGGTCTTATTTATATGGAATGAATTTTTTTATTTTATTTATACCAGAATTTGCTCGTCGATGGTTCCATGCGAAGGTTATTGAATAAGCTTTCCAACGATATAAAGATTTCCAAAAACGGATAGGTTTCGAATATAATCGAGCACGTTCGAAACTATAAAACGGTGGCCGGGATATTGGGAATAGTAAATGTGCAGGAAAATTTCCTGCACACAAACTACTGAGGCCAGTCAATTTTTTGGGTCAAATTTGAACGATCATAACTCCCTTAATATAATGAACTGAGAAAGATGCGACCTATGAAAAGAAATATCTTTGAGTCTTCTTTCCAATGCAATTGGTTTCATCCAAATACAACGTCTGAGTAAGGAGTTATACTCGTTTTACTTCAGCCTCTCAAAATAGATTTTTAGGGTTAACTTCAAATGACCATCACTCCTTGTAAAGGATGAACTGGGTGGCCTACTTTATATGAAATAAAATCTCTTTGAATTATCTTTCCAACGATACCAATTTCACCCAAATCCAAAATCGGAGCAAAAAGTTATGGGCGATCTACTTTAGCTTATCAAAACAGTCCACCAAAGGACAGATTTGACATTATTTAAATTTTAAAGGCACTTTGGTCATTCCTTATGATATTATGGACGGGAATATGTGTATATCTACATGTATATGAGTTCAAAAACTCATTTTCATCATCAATCATTGATAAAGAACAAACCCTAGCCAAATTTGACGTTTAAATTACTTTTGATTCAACCGTAGAAATTCTAAAGTAATCCGATAACTGTGTTTGTCATCTCGAGAGCTTCGAACGGCACCTATTATTTGTGCAAATAGGATTGCATAATCAAGAGGTGAATTCTAAGGTATAAATATTGTTTGCCTTATTCTTTTCCATATGTATATGTGTGATAAAGGATTATATGTATTGATTGTTATTGAAAGGTGATGGAAATAGGGTTATGGACTATTTTGCATGGTTTATTGTATTGAATTGTGAAGGATGGATATGGTAATTGGGTTATGGAAGGTGGATATGGTAATTGAGTTATGGAAGGTGGATATCGTGATTACTATTGAATTGATGATTATTTATGTCTATGGCTCAATTTGGTTTAATGGATTGGTTGGAAGGATAAATGAATCCAAACTTGATATTGGAGGATGTTGTATGAATATGCATGGTATGTGAATGTAATTGGAGTATAAGAAGGTTAAAGTGACACCCTTTATGTTATAATTAAGGCTTATTACTCAACCACTAGTTTGGTGAATTCAAATAATTGAATTGTGGCGTTTGGTTGCTAATACTAGATTGCTATATATGTTCATTGTAGATAAGT
>NW_025868250.1:0-7144 GCF_002878395.1 Capsicum annuum
GCCCACATCCGAAGATGTGGGTCAGTACCATGGAAAGGAACCGAGTATATGGGGGTGTATGCAATTGTATAAACATCATCATCATAAATATTTATACAAAATATTCAGGATGTATGAAAGAATCACATAGCCCGAAGAAAATCATCATAATCATGAGAGGATGAAATAAGTACAATAACACATGTGAGTCATCATATAATTTGTCAATCACTTTCAATTCATCAAGAATATGAATTCTCATAATTTAAATATCATCTAAATCTTTCGAAAGAATTACTTTCACAATTTCACTTTCAAATCACTTCACCATTCACCATAGACACAAGGAAACACACGCACACTGGGAGATCCTATAACCGACATAAACCATGTGAGCTATATGGAGTCTAACGTACAACCCACGTTGGGGAGATCCGTCCTATCCGTGCCATCAGAGTAGGACTATCGATATCAAATCCATATAAACTAGTGATCACTATGTAAATCAGCTTCAGGCTCATTCCTACGGGGGGGCACGTAGTTCTAGAGAAGTAAGGTCGCTTTATACCTCCCACTCAGTGCTAAAGATTTCACCCAGACTTAGCTTAGATCATTTCAATGACAATCCACAACAAAACAATTTCAGTAATATATAAATATACATCGGGAGCCATCATGCTTCCCATCTATCAAAATCAACCATGTTGTGGATTTCTTTCACACTCGAGTTCAAAAAAACTCCATTAAGACCAAAAGGTCAAAACATTCAAATATCTCAAATATTCAACATCAACGTTCTTATAACACACACTTTCTCAAAAAAACACAATTTCCAATGGGGATTCACGACCTAAATATCAAAATCATGATAAATATTGTTCAAGATTCATGCTTTATATCTCCACACATGTAAATTCATCTTTCAAAATCATAAACATCAAGATTTCATAATAATCATCATAACATATGGGTTCATGCTTTAAATTCGTAAAAATCAAATAAAAAACATGCCTTTGTAAAGAAAATTACTTTTGGGCACAAGAACGAAAGAGAGTTCTTGTAGAAAAACCCCACATACCTTGAATGATGAACTTTAGATCAATACTCATTTTTGAGATGTTAATCGTGCCTTTGGATGATGGTTCTTGGAGTTCTTGAACTAGGAACTTGGAATCTTGAATAAATTTGCAAAATTAATGGTGAACTTTGGAGGTTCTTGAAGTTGGATGTAGGAGCTTAGGGTTTTCTTTTTGAGGGAATTTGATGAAATATAAAATATAATGCTTCTAATAGGGTTTAATATAGGGTTTGGACGGATTTTGGGTGAGGGAGAATGACCAAAACGCCCCTAAAAATCAAATAATTCTCGAATCTATTCTTTGGTGGACTGTTTTACTCCGATACCCAAATTGGATGAAACCAATTTCATTAGAAAGAGGACTATCATATCTTTCCATTGATATATATTATCTCACCCAGATTATTGTGTATGAGGATTTATGATTATTTGAAGTTGACCCAAAAATTCACTTTTGATAGGCTGAAGTAGATTGACCATAACTTTTTGCTCCGATAGACAAATTGGATGAAACTAATTTCAGTGGAAAGAGGACTCGAAGAGCTATCCGTTGATATATACTAGATCACCCTGATCATTATGTAAAAGGAGTTATCATTGTTTAAAGTTGGAACAAAAATGCTCCAGGCCTCAGTACTTTTTCCTGCACGTTTTACTGTTCACTACTATTCACGGTTCGATCGGAATGTTCATAACTCGTCGCTCGGGTGTCCGTTTTGGATGATCAATATATTGTTGGAAATCTTATTCGATACTCTACACAATGGTGGGTCATAATATAAGACATTAGGCTCAGAAAATTTATAATTCATTCTAGAAGATAGAACTTAACACGTTTATGCACAAAATTTCACTAAAAATTTCCCGGGGTATTACATCATCCCCCCTTGGAAACATTCATTCTTGAATGACACTAGACATGCCAAGATTAGATAGGGAATAGAGAATATAGGTGAAACCATTCGTTAGACTCATCACCACATCGTTTCTCACTCCGAATGCAACATAGAATGCTTAAATCCAAGAAACTACAGCTGAACACATAATAAATGACAGCTGAACTGCTGCAACTTTTATCAAAAGTGCATGATTTAGGAAATAAAGGTACCTTCAGCTTAATCGGAGTTCGAGAAAAATAGGTGCGGGTACTTGGATTGCATATCCGCCTTAGCTTCCCAAGTTGCACCCTTAACAGATTGGTTTCGCCACAAAACCTTGACCAAGGGAACTTCTTTGCTCCTTAGTCTTCGGACCCTGAAATCAAGAATCTCAACAGGAATCTCATCAAAAGAAAGATGTTATTGAATGTCAGCACGCACAGAGGAATCCACTACCATAGCATTGCAAATATGCTTTCTAAGCATGGAGACATGGAATATAGGATGGACAGAGGACAACTCGGAAGGCAACTCGACCTCATAAGCTGCCTTATGAATACGGCTAAGAATTTTGTAAGGACCAACATAACGGGGACTAAGCTTCCCTTTCTTTCGAATCTCTTCACCCCCCCTCGTGGGTGAAATTTTTAGATACACTAGGTCACCAACTTCAAACTCAAGGTCACTCCTTCTAACATTCGCATATGACTTCTGACGACTCTGCGCAGTTTTCAACCTTTTCCTAATCAACTTAAATTTTTTCATAGCCTCAAATAATGAATTAGGACCACTCACAGCCGCTTCCCCACCTCAAACCAACCTATGGGTGATCTACACTTCCTCCCATATAAGGCTTTAAACGGAGCCATGCCAATACTAGAGTGGAAATTGTTATTGTAAGCAAACTCTATCAACGGTAAGTGATCATCCCAACTTCCCTTAAAGTCAAGTGCACAAGCTCTCAACATATCCTCTAAGGTCTGGATGGTCCGCTCATCCTGACCATTGGTCTGCGAATAAAAAGCAGAACTCAAAAGAACTTGGGTACCAAGACCCTTCTGAAAAGCTTTCCAAAATTGTGAAGTGAACTGAGTACCCCTATCCTTAATGATACAGAAGGGAACTCCATACAGTATGACTAGCTCTCGGATATACAATCTAGCATAATCCTCAGCAGTATATGAAGTATGAATAGGCTAGAAATGAGCAGACTTAGTCAACCTATCAACCACAACCCAAATGGAATCATGATGGCGTCGGGAAGGAGGTAAACCAATCGCGAAGTCCATATTTATCTCTTCCTACTTCCAGGTGGGAATACTAAACTCTTGGATCATACCACCAGGTCTTTGGTGTTCAACCTTAACCTGTTAGCATGTTGCATACTTAGCTACAAACGCTGCTATATTTTTCTTCATGCCACTCCACCAATAGATTTCCCGCAAGTCTCGGTACATCTTGGTAGCACCAGGATGAATAAAATATCGCGTCCTGTGAACTTCAACCATAATCCTGTATCTCATATCTTCAACATTCCGGACACACGATCTACCCTGCAATCTCAACACACCATCTCCCCCTTTGGAGAAAACCTCTACTTTTTGGTTCTTGATTGACTCCTTCAGTCTGACCAAACTAGCATCTAAGTATTGCTTTTCCTTCACTTCTGAAACCAAGGAGGATTTAGAACTACTCTGAACCCCTATACTACCTTCAGTAGAGTCAAACAACCTAACCCCCAATCTAGACAAACGATGTACATCACGAGCCAACTCTTTCTTACCTTCTACCACATGCAAAATACTACCCATGGACACTCTACTTAGGGCATCCGCCACAATATTGGCCTTGCCCTGATGGTACAACACACTCATATCATAGTCCTTTAACAATTCTAACCATCGTCTCCGCCTAAGATTCAATTCTCTCTGGGTAAACACATACTGCAGACTCTTATGATCAGTGAAAACATAAACATGGACACCATAAAAATAGTGTCTCCAGATTTTCAAAGCAAACACAACAGCAGCCAACTCAAGGTCATGGGTGGGGTAATTTTTCTCATGGAGTTTCAGCTGTCTAGAAGCATAAGCTATCACCTTACCCTTCTGCATCAATACGCAACCCAACCCAACTCTTGAAGCATTACAGTACACCACAAAACCATCAATACCATCAGAAAAAGTCAAACACAGGGGTTGAAGTGAGTCGAGTCTTCAACTCCTGAAAACTCTTCTCACAAGATTCAGACCACAAGAACATCACGTTCTTTTGGGTCAACCGAGTCATAGGAGACGCTATAGAGGAGAAAACCTCAACAAAATAGTGGTAATAGCCAGCTAAACCCAAGAAACTTTGGATATCAGTCGGAGAAATAGGTCTAGGCCAATTTCTAGCAGCCAATTTCTAACAGCTTCGGTTTTTTGGGATGAAATCTAATACCCTCAAAAGAAATGATATGACCAAGAAAAGCAACTGACCTTAGCTAAAACTCACACTTACTGAACTTGGCAAACAACTTGTGATCTCTAAGGGTTGGCAAGACAGTTCAGAGATGATCAGAATGTTCATCCTCACTACAGGAGTACACCAGTATATGATATATGAACACTATGACAAACATATCCAGATATGGTCTGAACACTCAATTCATGAGGTCCATGAAAGCTGTTGGGGCATTAGTTAACTCAAAAGACATAACAAGAAACTCAAAATGCCATTATGAGTTCGAAAAGCGGTTTTCGGGATGTCACACTCCCTAACTTTGAGTTGATGATAGCCAGAACAAAGATCTATCTTTGAGAAATAACTTGCACCTTGCAATTGATTAAACAAATCATCTATTCTTGGAAGGGGGTACTTATTTTTTACAGTGACTTTATTCAGTTGGCGATAATCAATGCACATACCCAAAGAGCCATCTTTCTTTCTCATAAATAACATAGGAGCACCCCAAAGAGAAACACTCGGCCTTATGAAACCCTTATTTAGTAGATCTTTGAGTTGCTCTTCAACTCCTTAAGTTTTACAGGGGCCATACAGTAAGGAGAAATAGAAATAGGATGAGTATCAGAAAGATGATCAATCTCGAATGCTATCTCTCTATTAGGAGGTATCCCTGGGAGATCATTCGGAAAGACATCAGAAAACTCATTGACGATGTTAACAGACTTGAGAGTTGGAGTCTCAGACTTAGTGTCTTTGACTCTAACCAAATGGTAAATACACCCCTTGGAAATAAGCTTTCTAGCTTTGAGGTAAGAGATAAAATAACTCTTGGGTGACACAAAATTCCAAGACCACTCTAACACGGATGCACCCAGACACTGAAACTTGACCACTCGGGTCCGACAATCAATAGAGGCATAAGAAGAATACAGCTAGTCCATACCTAGAATCATATCAAAATCTACCATGTCTAACTCAATAAGATCAGCCAACAAGACTCTATGAAGAACGGTAATAGGATATTTTTTATACACTTTCTGGGCAAAAATCGAATCATCCACTAGGGTAGAAACTAGGATAGACTCAGGAATAATCTCAGGACTCATTTCAAAATTCATAGCAATCAAAGGTGTAACATATGAGAAACTGGATCCAGGATCCAACAAAGCATACACATCAAACTAAAATATATGAAGCATACCAGTAACAACATTGGCAGAGTCCTCCTATTCCTTGTGGGATGGTAAATCATAGAATCTATTCTGGTGTTGCCCGCCAGCATTGCTAGAAGAGGCACCCTTAGCTAGGGCCGGGCGAGTCGCTGGAACTTGGAGCACTAACAGTCTGAGTCTGGGTCTGAGAGCGACAGTCATGATGCCCTTGTACATCCTGTGGACAATCTCTAACTCTGTGACCCATGTTACCATATCGAAAACAACCTCTCTTTTTACCCCAACACTCATTTGAATGAGCCCTACCCCACTTAGGACACAGGGGACGATTTGTCTTACTGCCAGTACTGTACTAGGACCTGGATGCATATAACTTGCTACTGAGCACTAGCAGATGACGAAGCTGGCATAGACGAATGATCCTAATACTGAGGGCGACTCCCTCCCTAAGATCTAGTCTGACCCTATCCATGCTGCTCGAACCTAGCTCTCTTATTTTCTCTTATTCTATCTCTCTCCTTAATCTTGTATGCCTTAATCTATTGGACATGACTCATCAGCCTAGAAAGATTCATCTCACTATTCAGCATAGTAAACCTACACTCCTTAACCACATAACTAGACACTCCAGTCACAAACTTACTCATACTAGCCCGATTATCAGCCACTAAGTCAGGAGCATACTTAACCAACTGATTGAACTTTAGACAGTACTTCTTAATAGTGATAGAGCCCTATCGTAGGTTCATAAACTCTTCCACCTTCGCCTTCCTCATCTCCAAAGGGAAAAATTTATCCAGGAATGCATCTTGGAACTCTTGCCAAGTTGTAGGGACAGCTCCCTCATCTATACCTTTTCTCTAAGCAACAACCCAGTCATAAGCAAGGTCTTTCAACCTATATGCAGCCAACTCCACACTATGTTCCTCAAATATATGACTCACCTGAGTAATCTTCCACAACTCCTCTAAATACAACCGTGGATCCTCATCAGACTTGGACCCATAGAATTCTAGTGGATTCATCCGCATGAAGTCACGGATCCCGACAGCATTTGAATCACCTCCCTGCTGCTATAGAGCTGGGGCTGGGTTGGCCTGAATATTTGCAGTAACAACTTGGGCCAACGCTTTAAAGGCTACCCAAAATTCAGCATGAGACACTTTTTCATTTAATGGGTCAGCAGGTTGAGGTTTCTGACCATTATTATTTCTTCTCGCTCGACGTGGAGGCATATTTCTGAAAGAGGAGAGCATGAATAAATAGCAGAGAGAGACATTTTAAGCACGATAGACTTCTTAAAGAAAGAATCACACTTTTTCCTAAAACGTCTTGTAGCCTCTTTCTCATAGATGTGGCGCGCTACACACCGATGATCAAGACTCTACTTAACGCGGCTTGTAAGACTCCCTAGGATACCTTAAAACCTTTGGCTTTGATACTAAGTTTGTAACGCCCCAGAAAATAGGTCCTAGAGCGTCACACGGTGCTTGAGGCTACGAGTAGCCCCAAGCTAACCCTTTGATCCATTTTTATTTAGTTCAACACAAATCAACGGGGTTTCCATAAATAACCCTCAAATATCAACA
>NW_025868251.1:0-5334 GCF_002878395.1 Capsicum annuum
GGATTTCTTTCACACTCGAGTTCAAAACAACTCCATTAAGACCAAAAGGTCAAATCATTCAAAATATCTCAAATATTCAACATCAACGTGCTTATAACACACACTTTCTCAAAAAAACACAATTTCTAATGGGGATTCACGACCCAAATATCAAAATCATGATAAATATCATTCAAGATTCATGCTTTATATCTCCACACATGTGAATTCATCTTTCAAAATCATAAACATCAAGATTTCATAATAATCATCATAAGATATGTGTTCATGCTTCAAATTCGTAAAAAAAAATCAAATAAAAATTATGCCTTTTTAAAGAAAATTACTTTTGGGCACAAGAACGAAAGAGAGTTCTTGTAGAAAAACCCCACATACCTTGAATGATGAACTTTAGATCGATACTCATTTTTGAGATGTTAATCGTGCCTTTGAATGATGGTTCTTGGAGTTTTTCAACTAGGAACTTGAAATATTGAATAAATTTGTAGAATTAATGGTGAACTTTGGAGGTTCTTGAAGTTCTTGAACTAGGAACTTGGAATCTTGAATAAATTTTGCAGAATTAATGGTGAACTTTGGAGGTTCTTGAAGTTGGATGTAGGAGGTTAGGGTTTTCTTTTTGAGGAAATTTGATGAAATATAACATATAATACTTCTAATAGGCTTTAATATAGGGATTGGACGGATTTTGGGTGAGGGGGAATGACCAAAACGCCCCTAAAAAATCAAATAATTCTTGAATCTGTCCTTTAATGGACTGTTTTTATAGTCTAAAGTAGATCAACCATAACGTTTTACTCCGATATCCAAATTGGATGAAACCAATTTCATTAGAAAGAGAACTCTCATATCTTTCTGTTGATATATAGTATCTCACCCAGATCATTGTGTACAAGGAGTAATGATCGTTTGAAATTGACCCAAAAATTCGCTTTTGATAGGCTGAAGTAGATCGACCATAACTTTTTGCTCCGATAGACAAATTGGATGAAACCAATTTCATTGGAAAGAGGACTCACAAAGATTTCCGTTGATATATAGTAGATCACCCAGATCATTATGTACAAGGATTTATGATCGTTTAAAGTTGGAGCAAAAATACGCCAGGCCTCAGTACTTTTTCCTGCACGTTTTACTGTTCACTACTATTCACGGTTCGATTGGAATGTTCATAACTTGTCGCTCGGGTGTCCGTTTTGGATGATCCACATATCGTTGGAAATATTATTCGATACTCTAAGTAATGGTGGGTCATAATATAAGACATTCCTTATGGAAAATTTATAATTCATTCTAGAAGATAGAACCCAACATGTTAATGCACAAAATTTCAACGAAAAATTTCCCGAGGTATTACATCATCCCCCCTTGGAAACATTCATCCTCGAATGATGCTAGACATGCCAAGATTAGATAGGGAATAGAGCATATATCTGAAACCATTCGTTAGACTCATCACCACATCGTTTCTCACTCCGAATGCAACATAAAATGCATAAATTCAAGAAACTAATGCTGAACACATAATAAATGACAACTGAACTGCTGCAACTTTATCAAAAGTGCATGATTTAGGAAAGAACGGTACCTTCGTCTTGATCGGGGTTCGCAAAAAATAGGTGCAGGTACTTGGATCGCATATCCTCCTCAACTTCCCAAGTTGCACCCTCAACAGATTGGTTTCACCATAGCACCTTGACCAAGGGAACTTCTTTGTTCCTTAGTCTTCGGACACTGAAATCAAGAATCTCAACAAGAATCTCATCAAAAAAAAGATTTTCTTGAATGTCAGCACTCACAGAGGAATCCACTACCACAGCATCGCTAATATGCTTTCTAAGCATGGAGACATGGAATATTGGATGAATAGAGGACAACTCGAAAGGCAACTCGACCTCATAAGCTACCTTACCAACGCGGCTAAGAATTTTGTAAGGACCATCATAACAGGGACTAAGCTTCCCCTTCTTTCCGAATCTCTTCACCCCCCTCATGGGTTAAATTTTCAGATGCACTAGGTCACCAACTTCAAACTCAAGGTCTCTCCTTCTAACATCCGCATATGACTTCTGACAACTCTGCGCAGTTTTCAACCTTTCCCTAATCAACTTAACTTTTTCCATAGCCTCAAATACCGAATCAGGACCACTCACAGCCGCTTCACCCACCTCGAACCAACCTATGGGTGATCTATACTTCCTCTCATATAAGGCTTCAAATGGAGCCATGCCAATACTAGAGTGGAAACTGTTATTGTAAGTAAACTCTATCAACAGTAAGTGATCATCCCAACTTTCCTTACAGTAAATTGCACAAGCTCTCAATATATCCTCTAAGGTCTGGATGGTCAGCTCAGCCTGACCATGCCCTTGGGTACCAAGACCCTTCTGAAAAGGTTTCCAAAATTGTGAAGTGAACTGAGTACCCCTATCTGAAATGATAGACAAGGGAACTCCATGTAGTCTGACTAACTCTCGAATATACAATCTAGCGTAATCCTCAGCAGTATATGAAGTATGAACAAGAAAGAAATGAGCAGACTTAGTCAATCTATAAACCACAACCCAAATGGAATTATGATGGCATTGGAAAGGAGGTAAACCAATCACGAAGTCCATATTTATCTCTTCCTACTTCCAGGTGGGAATACTAAACTCTTGTATCATACCACCAGGTCTTTGGTGTTCAACCTTAACCTGTTGGCATGTTGCACACTTAGCTATAAACACTGCTATATCTTTCTTCATGCCACTCCACCAATAGATTTCCCACAAGTCTTGGTACATCTTAGTGGCACCAGGATGAATAGAATATCTCGCCCCGTGCGCTTCAGCCATAATCCTCTATCTCAGATCATCAATACTAGGGACACACAATCTACCCTACAATCTCAACACAGTATCTCTCCTTTGGGAGAAAACCTCTACTTTTTAGTCCTTGACTGACTCCTTCAGTTTGACCAAACTAGCATCTAAGTATTGCTTTTCCTTCACTTCCGAAACCAAGGAGGATTCGGAACTACTCTGAACCCCTATACTACCTTCAGCAGAGTCAAACAACTTAACCCCCAATCTAGCCAAATGATGTACATCACGAGCCAACTCTTTCTTACCTTCTACCACATGCAAAACACTACCCATGGACACTCTACTTAGGGCATCCACCACAACATTGGCCTTTCTCGAATAGTACAGCACACTCATATCATAGTCCTTTAACAATTCTAACAATCGTCTCTGCCGAAGATTCAATTCTCTTTGGGTAAACACATACTGCAGACTCTTATGATCAGTGAAAACATCAACATGGACACCATTCAAATAGTGTCTCTAGATTTTCAAAGAAAACACAACAGCAGCCAACTCAAGGTCATGGGCGGGGTAATTTTTCTCATGGGGTTTCAACTATCTAAAAGCATAAGCTATCACCTTACCCTTCTGTATCAATATGCAACCCAACCCAACTCTCAAAGCATCACAGTACATCACAAAACCATCAACACCATCAGGCAAAGTCAAAACAAGGACTGAAATAAGTCGAGTCTTCAACTCCTGAAAACTCTTCTCACAAGATTTGGACCATAAGAACTTCACTTTATTTTGGGTTAACCGAGTCACAGGAGACACTATAGAGGAGAAACCCTCAACAAAATGGCGGTAATAGCAACCTAAACCCAAGAAACTTCAAATATCAGTCAGAGAAATAGGTCTAGGCCAATTTCTATCAGCTTCGATCTTTTGGGGATCAACTCTAATACCCTCGAAAAAAATGATATGACCCAAAAAAGCAACTGACCTTAGCCAAAACTCACACTTACTGAACTTGGCAAATAACTTGTGATCTCTAAGAGTTTGCAAGATAGTTCGGAGATGATCAGAATGTTCATACTTACTACGGGAGTACACCAGTATATCATCGATGAACACTATGACAAACATATACAGATATGGTCTGAACACTCAATTTATGAGGTCCATGAAAGCTGCTGGGGCATTAGTTAACCCAAAAGACAGGAGAGCATAAATTAATAGTAGAGAGAGACGCTTTAATCACAATAGACTTCTAAACAAAAAGAATCACACTTTTTCCTAAAACTTCTTGTAGCCTCTTGCTCATAGATGTGGCATACTACACACAGATGATCAAGACTCTACTTAACGCGGCTTGTCAGACTCCCTAGGACACCTTAAAACCTTAGGCTCTGATACTAAGTTTGTAACACCTTGGAAAATGAGTCCCGAAGCATCACACGGTGCTTGAGGATACGAGTACCCCCAAGCTAACCCTTTGAGCCATTTTCATTCAATTTAACACAAATCAATGGGGTTTCCATAAATAACCCTCAAATATCAACAGTGTAATTATCATCCAAGAATAAAAGAATTTCAGAAAGATAACAAAATACGACTTATTAGTCAACTCCCAACATCAATACTAGTCTGACAAACCTCTAAGAAAATCAATAAAACCAGCGAGCCATTGAGACATGCCCCAACTGACTCATACTCAGTTATCAAATGTAAATAATTTTGTGAAACCAACATCAGACATCACGTCCTCGGAACATGAGGACTCACCACAATAGAGGATGTAGAACAGCATGCCTGAAGAATCACTGTTGAACCTGGAACTGAGCACCTGAACCTACATTCTGAGAAAATATAGCCCACATCCGAAGATGTGGGTCAGTACCATGGAAAGGAACCGAGTATATGGGGGTGTATGCAGTTTTATAAACATCATCATCATAAGTATTTATAAGAAATATGCAGGATGTATGAAAGTCTCACATAGCCTGAAGAAAATCATCATAATTATGAGAAGATGAAATAAGTACAATAACACATGTGAGTCATCATATAATTTGTCAATCACTTTTAGTTCATCAAGAATATCAATTCTCATTATGTAAATATCATTTAAATCTTTTTAAAGAATAACTTTTACAATTCCACTTTCAAATCACTTCACCATTCACCATAGACACAAGGAAACATACACACACTGGGAGATCCTATAACCGACAAAAACCATGTGAGCTACATGGAGTCCAACGTACAACCCACGTTGGGGAGAGCCGTCCTATTCTTGCCATCGGAGTAGGACTATCGATATCAAATCCACATAAACTAGTGATCACTATATAAATCAGCCTCAGGCTCACTCCTATGAGGGCACGTAGTTCTAGGGAAGTAAGGCCACTTTATACCTCCCACTCGGTTCTAAATATTTCTCCCAGACATAGCTCAGATCATTTCAAAGACAATCCACAACAAAATAATTTCAGTAATATATAAATATACATCGGGAGCCATCATGCTTCCCATCTATCAA
>NW_025868252.1:0-1251 GCF_002878395.1 Capsicum annuum
GCAACGAAGTGCTGTCCAAATTTTTGGTGACATGTAAGTGAAAGTACATGTATTTGAACGGGTTCTCCCGGGCCTTCTCGGCTTTGGGTGCCAGTCCGGCCCGATGAGATTTTGGGGCATGACAAGGACTCACTGCAACTCTGTATGCTGAATGTGACTGCTACTGCTGGTCTGGGACTCGTGTCTCTGAACCTATGGTGTAACATGAAAAGAAAGCACCATAGCGCAAATGCATCAGTACAACTGGATTACTGAGTATACGAGTGAGGTAGGCTAATGCAAAGGGTTTACATGCATGAATAATACTACTGACTGGCTGATATGAACGTAAGAGTACAAACATACATACATAGTAACTAAGATTGTGAGTACATGATGGCTAAATCTGTACGCTAATACATGGATGGAATCGTAGTTCTGATAACATGGATGACTGTATCTGACAACCCTGAATCCGGTTGAACTCTTTGAGTTTCGTGCTATAACTAAATTTTACCGTATCTAACAGTCTTGGTATATTGATATCTAAAGAACTATCTGAGTTCTTTTTACTGAGACTGATACTAAAACTGTGGGAGGTATTTGTTTAACCAACATGCCCCATCTGTGCCATTATGGATAAGATAGGGTCCAATCTTTGCCCTGACTGGAAGGGTGTTAATACCGCGCCACTGGTAAGGATAACATGTGAGCAACCCTCATATAACAGGTAACTCTAGTGAGAATGGTGGGAACCCTCATATAACAGGTTAAGACACCTCATCTACCCTCATATAACGGGCAGCGATGTCTCAACCTATGTTGGCTATATAGTTCTGGAACGCAAGGATGACTGTTAAAAGCCATACCCTCATATACAGGTGAGTTCTTATCCTTAGGTTCACTCGGTGCTAACTCCTACTCCCATCTGAAGAGACTAAACATGATTCAACTGACTGTACATGGACAGATTAACTAACTTCCATTGACTAACAGAGTAGTACTATTATCTGAGAGTAAACTGGGATCATGAGATTTTTGAAGTTTCCTGAGTCACATGACTGACTGAGTTCTATAGATTATAGCTTGACTGAGATTATCGTGGCAACATAACATGGCTCTAGGCACACAACAATGTTTTTCGGGTATATATACCCCCAGGACTTAATAGAAGGAAACTGACACACATGACATGACTTGATCACAAAATTGGAGTCCACAATTTGCTATATCATAAGTAGAGGATAGTATACTTCATGTATTTAATCAACA
>NW_025868253.1:0-2919 GCF_002878395.1 Capsicum annuum
ATAGAATGGCTCCTACAGAACTGAAAGAGTTGAAAGAACAGCTAGCAAACCTTCTAGACAAAGGTTTTATATGTCCCAGTGTTTCTCCCTGGGGTGCACCTGTACTCTTCATTTGAAAGAAAGATGGTTCCCTGCGTATGTGCATAGATTACCACCAGCTAAATAAGGTCACTGTTAAAAATAAATATCCTCTTTCTAGGATTGATGATCTCTTTGACCAACTTCAGGGTGCTAAATATTTTTCAAAGATAGACCTTCATTCGGGATACCATCAGTTGAACGTTAAAGAACCAGACATTCCCAAAATAGCCCTCCGAACTAGATACGATCATTACGAATTCCTAGTCATGTCCTTTGGGTTGACTAACGCCCCTGCAAACTTCATGGATCTTATGAACAGGGTGTTCCATCAATTTCTAGATCTGTTTGTTATAGTTTTCATTGATGATATTCTGATTTATTCCAAGAGTGAGGAGGACCATGCCAATCACCTTCTAATCATCCTTCAGACTCTCAAAGATCATAAGTTGTATGCAAAATTTTCCAAATGTGAATTATTGATAAGTTCTATTTCTTTCTTGGGGCATATTGTGTCTAGCGACGGGATTAGGGTGGATCCCTTAAAGGTTGAGGCAATGAGAAAATTGCCCATACCCACGACTCCAACAGACATTTGCAGCTTCTTGGGTTTGGCAGGGTATTATAGAAGATTCATGGAAAGCTTTCTTCTATAGTTGCTCCACTTACTAAGTTAACCCAGAAAAAGGTGAAGTTTGTGTGGTCTGACTCCTATGAGAGTAGTTTTGAGAAGTTGAAAGAAAAATTGACTACAACATCTGTTCTGACTCTTTTGAAAGGCACAGAGGGTTTTGTTGTGTACTTTGATGCATCCCGTGTGGGACTTGGGTGTGTACTTATGCAGTACGGTAAGGTTGTGGCTTATGCATCCAGGCAGTTGAAGGTGCATGAGCAAAATTAACCCACCTTTGACTTGGAGTTAGAGGCTGTGGTGTTTGTGCTTAAAATCTGGCGGCATTATCTTTATGGGGTGCAAGTTGATATTTTCACTGACCATAAGAGTTCACAGTATGTTTTATCATAGAAAGAGTTAAACCTCAGGCAAAGGCGTTGGATAGAATTGCTAAAGGATTATGACATGAGCCTGCACTATCATCTGGGCAAGGCAAATATAGTAGCCAACGCCCTTAGCAGGTTGTCAATGGAAAGCCTTTCTCATGTTGAAGAATGTAAAAGAGAGACGGTGAAGGATATTCACCAACTTGCAAATCTAAGAGTGCGACTTTTGGATTCCAAAGATGGGTGAGTGGTTGCTCATGAGGTAGCTAAATCTTCCCTTTGTACTGAAGTAAAAGAGAAGCAAGTTAAAGATCCCATCTTGATGTAGATCAAGAAAGATGTGGGTCAACAGAAGATATTGGGTTTGCATCCTTCATATATGAGGCTACTAAGATGGGTCAGTTCATGAGAATGAACTTGCCCACATTTTCGAGCACCAAAGTAGAGGAGGATCCACAGGAGTTTGTGGATGAGATGGAGAAGATCTTCAAGGTGATATATGTAGATGAGGTAGAAGAGGTAGAATTGGTAGCTTACCAGCTTAAAGAAGTTGCAAACCAGTAGAATAATGAGTGGGAGGATTCTAAGGGTGAGAGTGTTGAGCCTACGGTATAGGGCGAGTCCGTGGAAGCCTTCTTTAATTGGTTCTTTCACCTTGAACTGAGAGAGGACAAAGCCGAGTAGTTTATGGACCTTAAACAAGGAGAAATGAGTGTCAAGGAGTACACTCTGACGTTCAACCAATTGGCTCGTTATGCTCTAGATATGGCTGGTAATATGAGATCCCGAATGAGAAAATTTGCATCCGGCATTTCAGATGACTTAGTGCTTGAATGTAAGGGGGCTATGCTCAATAGGGACATCGACTTCTCTAGGTTGTCAATGTATATGGAGTAGGTAGAAGAGTAGAAGAAGAGAATCGTTGAGTCTAGAGAGAAGGACAAACAGGTAAAGAGAGCCAGAATAACAGATCAGAACCATAATTAGCCACAGAGTGGTAATTGGGGGAATAGATGGCAAAAGAAGAAGTTTTGGAGTAATGCGCAGTATGCAGCTAGCTCCCTAGTGCCCAGATCCCCAATTGTTAGATGATATCAGAGTTTTTAGACTAGTCATGGACCTAGAGCTTAGGATACTCAGCCACAGAGTAGTGTCGCTCAGCAGTATCATCCTTTTCTGCGGTGTGAGACTTGCGGAAAGCAACACCCAGGGAGGTGTCAGTTGGGCACACTGGTCTGTTATTCATGTGATCAGTCAGGTCACTTTCAGAGAGATTGTCCCTCCACTAGGAGGAATATTAGTGGATCTAATTCACAAGAAAATTCCTCCGCACCACTAGCGCCCTAAAAGGGCACCACCTCACCTCGCCAGATGTAGTCACCGATACGTTACAAATCTTTTCCCGTGATGCTTATGTATTACTTGATCTCGGGTCTACCTTATCCTATGTGGTAGTCAGTTTTAGGTTTGAGCCCGATGAAATTTCAGAACCTTTCTCCAATTGCACTTCGGTGGGTGATTCTATTATGGCTAGGAGAGTGTATAGAAATTGCGTGGTCATTGTTTATGGTCAGGATACCATGGTAGACCTTATAGAATTAGATATGATTGATTTTGATGCTATCCTAGGTATGGACTGGCTTTATTTGTGCTATGCCACATTAAATTGTAGAACCCGAAGAGTCACTTTTTCTTTTCCGAATGAACCAGTGATAGAATGGGAGGGGCATTCTTTAGCACCTAGAGGGAACTTTATATCTTATCTCAGAGCTCGTAAACTTATCTCTAAAGGTTATTTGTATCATCTTATTCGGGTTAAAGATTCTAATGCCAAAAGTCTTC
>NW_025868254.1:0-1261 GCF_002878395.1 Capsicum annuum
GGGATTAAAAAAAAAGGTATTAATTCTTATCGAATTTTAATTTAATTTAGCCAATCTATTAGATTGACCATAATTGAAAATTGGTCATAACTGCAATGCAATTCGTTAATTAATTTTTAATTTGGTCAAAATAAATAAATATGGCTAAATTTTAAAATCCAATTGGGGTTATATTTTAAATAACCCTAAAATTCTCAAGAACTCTCATAACTTTTACCCAATTCCCACCAAAAAATAAATTCAAATTGTACTATTCCCCCCAACTTTGTCCTTTTCCAATTTTGAAATTCAAAGATTGTACTGCATTGTACTATTTCCCCCCACATTATCTTCCGCCTCACCTTATCTTTAATTTTTACATTCCAAAAATCCTCCTGAATGCTTTTTCTCCCACATTGATAGATGACAAGAAATAAATCTATATCCTTTCATATAAATACTTTTCTCCCACATTGGTGGACAAGAAAAAAAAATACCCCATTCTTTCCTATAAATACTACCACTACTTTGGTAGAGAGGGGGGAGAAGGAAGAAAAAAAATGCTAGAAAGGTGAAAAAATCCTTTTGAGCAAAAATAGTTATTTTTATTTAGTAAAAATTTTTGTTTCATAAAGTTGATCGACTAATCAAAATTTTTGAGTTGCCGGCGACGTTTTTCGGTGGTGGTTGATTCCAACGAAGCTCGTAGTCTCGTTTTACTGCCCCCCCAAAAGATAAACACGCCTTCTTTTTTCTTTTATTATTTTAATTTTTATTATCGTTTTTCTCTTCATCTTTTTTCTTCTTCGTAGTTCGTAGATATAATTTTATTTGTTGGAATTGTATGTTATAGATGGCCTTGAAGGCCCTAGGACGTTGTGGTATCGATATTCTAATTATTTTAATGTTCATGATATAAAAATGAGCTAGCAATAGCTGTATGTGCCTTTTTTTGACTTTATTCTTTGCTTATTTTAGATAAAGTTTCAATCTTTGCTTAAAAGATGTATTTATGATTTTTTTAAACTCATTGTTGTTGGATACATTTGTTTTTAGCATGTAAAGTTGTTTCCTTTATGTTGAAAAGAATAGATAATATTGATTGTTTCTCTTTTTTTTTTTTACTTTATTCTTTGATTATTTTGGATAAAGTTTAGATCTTTACTTGAAAAACAATACCCATGTCTTGTTTAAACTTATTGTTGGTAGATATATTTTTTTTAGCATGTAAAGTTGTTTATTTTATGTTGGAAGAATAATTATTATTATTTGTTGCGCCTTA
>NW_025868255.1:0-7108 GCF_002878395.1 Capsicum annuum
TAATAATAATAATAATAATAATAATAATAATAATAATAATAATAATACAACAACACACCCAGTGTATTCCCACAAGAGTGGGGTCTGAGGAGGGTAAGATGTACGCAGTCCATACCGCTACCTCCGAGGAAGTAGAGAGGCTGCTTCTAATAGACCCCGGCTCAAAGTAGAGAACAGTAAACAAAGGGATGAAAAACATAATAGAAAATCAGGAATAAGAAATAATAAAATAGACATCAGAGAAATATGAAATACGAGACATAAGGACAACACGGAATAAGAAAATAGGTACTAAGACATAAGACCTAGTGCACCCACCTAGTAATAACCTACACTTCCATAACAAGGACCCTATGAACACGGACCTGGGCTTACTAACCCAGCTACACAAGACTCTCCAGACTGCAAGCTACAACCCACACACACGCATTAGCCTTCTACCCTTATCCGTGACCTCCACACCTTCCTATCTAGGGTCATGTCCTCAGTCAGCTGAAGCTGCTCTATGTCATATCTAATCACCTCCCTCCAGTATTTCTTCGGCCTACCTCTACCCCTCCTGAATCCATCTAAAGCAAGCCTCTCACACCTCCAGACTGGGGCATCTGCACTCCTCCTCATCACATGTTCAAACCATTGCAACTTATCTTCCACTGAAGCCACTCCCACCTTCTCCCGAATAGTCTCATTTCTTACTCTGTCACCTCTAGTAAGCCCATACATCCAACGCAATATCCACATTTCCGCCACCTTTAATTTTTGGATGTGTGAGTGCTTGACTGGCCAACACTCCGCACCATACAACATGGCCAGACGGACTGCCACTCTATAGAATTTGCCTTTAAGCTTAAGGGGCATCTTCTTATCACACAACACTCCCGAGGCTAGCCTCCACTTCATCCAACCTGCTCCAATACATTTAGAGACATCCTCATCAATCTCACCATTCCCTTGAATCGTAGACCCAAGATACTTAAAACTGTCCATCTTACAGACATCCTGGGAGTCCAACCTTACCACCCCTTCGTCCTCCTGTCTCAAGTCACTAAACTTACATTCCAAATACTAAGTTTTGGACCTACTCAACCTAAACCTCTTAGACTCAAGGGTTTGCCTTCAAACCTCTAATTTGTCATTCACACCCTCTCGCGTCTCATCAATCAGCACCACATCATCCTTAAATAACATACACCAAGCCACCTCACCTTGAATGCTCCGCGTCAACACGTCCATCACCAATGCAAAAAGGAGGACTAAGAGTCGATCCCTGATGCAACCCGATCTCGACCAAAAACTGCTCTGAGTCTCTTCCCACCTTTCTCACCCAGGACTTTCCTCCATCGTACATGTCCTTAATAGCTCTGATGTACGCCACCGATACCCCTCTCACCTCCAAGCACCTTCAAAAAACCTCCCTCGGGACTTTATCATACACTTTTTCTAGGTCGATGAACACCATGGGTAAATCCTTCTTTCTTTCTCTATACTGCTCCACTAATCTCCTCACCAGTTGAATTGCCTCTGTCGTCGAGCGACCAGGCATAAATCTAAACTGATTCTCCGAAATAGACACAACCCTCCTCAACCTTCGCTCAATCACTCTCTCCCAAATCTTCATAGTGTGACTCAACAGCTTAATACCCCTATAGTTGTTGCAGCTCTAAATGTCACCTTTATTTTTATATAACGGAATCATTGTACTCAATCTCTTAGCCTCAGGCATTCTCGCAGTCTTGAAAATGCCGTTAAATAAATCTGCCAACCTCCTTAAACCGGCCTCACCAGCATACTTCCAAAAATCCACTGGAATCTTGTCGGACCCCGTTGCCCTACCCCTCCGCATCCTACGAATAGCCTCTTTGACCTCCTCAACCTTAAAATGCTTACAGTATCTGAAATCACGACTCTCCTCCGAGTACTTCAGCTCCCCCAATACAATGCCTTTGTCTCCCTCCTTGTTCAAAAGTCTATGAAAGTACTCCTGCCATCTTTTCTTAATGTAAACCTCCTCCACCAAAACACTACCATCCTTCCCCTTAATGCACTTCACTTGATTGAGGTCCCGGCCCTTCCGCTCCCTAGCTTTAGCAAGTCTGTACAACCTCTTTTTCCCGCCTTTCACCTCTAACCCCGTATACAAGCTCTCGAACGCTGGCGACTTAGCAGTTGTAGCTGCTAATTTAGCCTCCTTCCTGGCTACTTTGTTAGCCTCCCTATTCACCCCTTTCTCTTCCTCATCTTTACTCTCAATTAACTTAACATATGTCTCTTTCTTAATCTTCATTTTCTTCTTCACTTCCTCATTCCACCACCAGTCCCCCTTATGCCGTCCTTCCCGACCCCTTGAAATACCCAATATTTCTCTGGCAGTCTCCGTGAAGCCGCTGGCAACCCTATCCCACATAGTATCCACGTCCCCCCTGCTCTCCCACACCCCCTTTTCCGCTACCTTTTCCCCTATCTCCAAAGCATTAACTGGCGCCAAGCAGTCCCACTTAATTTTAGGTCGACCCTCCCAGACCCTTTTCTTCTTGCACTTCTTGATAGACAAGTCTATCACTAGAAGCCTATGCTGGGTCGAAAGATGCTCACTTGAAATAACTTTGCAATTTTTGCATAGCCCCCTATCCCCCTTCCTAAGTAGCAGAAAGTCAATCTGGGTCTTGGCTATCGCGCTGCGGAAAGTATTCAGGTGATCCTTCTTCTTCGAAAAACTCGAATTCACTATCACCAGCCTAAAGACCCTCGCAAAAGCCAACAGAGCAGCTCCCTCACTATTTCTGTCACCAAAACCTTCATGCACATCGTTATATCCTTCCGGTAAGACCCCAATGTGGCCATTGAAGTCTCCTGCTATGACAATCTTCTCCGAACTAGGCACGCTCCTCACCACCCCGTCCAACTCCTCCCAAAAACTCACTTTCACCTCCTCCTCCAAGCCCACCTGCGGCGCATACACACTACACAGATGCAACGCAAAACCCTCAATGACCAACTTAATCTTCATCAGCCTATCACTGACGCTCATAACCTCCACCACCTGCTCTCTAAGCTCCCCATCCACTAAGACGCTCACTCCATTTCGACACCTTACACTCCCCGAATACTACAGTTTGTACCCATCCACATCTCTAACCGTAGATCCTACCCACCTAGTCTCCTGCACACATGCAATATTAATCCTCCTCTTCTTAAAAGTCTTCACCAGCTCTACGGACTTACCCTGTAGGGTCCCAAAGTTCCAAGACCCTACCCTCAACCTATCTTCTCTCGCCTCACGCCTTCTTCTAACACTCTTCTCTAAACCCGCCTTAGCGCCTGACCTATACCCTGAACCCACTCCAGCCTTTCCCTCCTCACTCCCTTCCATCACCGTCCCCACCCCCAACCCCCTCGGACATGATCCTATTCTACCATCAACCCCTCCAACCACTACTCAACCAAAACAAAGCCCCAAACCAACGTACCAACAAATAAAGTAACGGGCTGGAAACAGAAAAAGAAGGTGCGCACAAAGTACCCTAATTGTCCTAGTAGCTAAAACAAACACAACAATAACCACCGCTAAGCCAAGCAGCCAAACACCACATAACCTTCCAAAATAGGAAAACAAGAAACTGTAAAGCAACAACAGATGAGAAAAAAAAGCAGAATAGTATAAAGAAATCAACACAGTATGTAGTGATTTAAATATCAAAGAAACTAAATAGTAAGCAGTAGATTAAATTCAATGGTTTTGATGTCACCGGGATACTCATATGTGCTGCTGGTGATTTCGGCAATCTTGTTGATTAAAGTTAATGAAAAAATAAATATTTACTTTAACAAAAAGATCACAATGCTTAAGATGTCAAAGTATGTAAACTAATTTGATTGATTTAATTTATTAGTGTAAACATTAACGACCTAAGTTTGCATAAACACGAGGTGAAGTTGTATAAAGAAAATTCCGCCCAACACCCCAAAAATAAAGTTTTCACCATAATAACATTTTTACAAATATAAAAATACAATACAAAATTAAAAGGGCCTCTTTGAATGCAACGCTCGACGAGTAATCCAAATAACCTGTATAAACACTTGAAAAAATGTCAGTAACGAATAAATAATAATCAAAATAAATTGAACAAGTATGTGTGTAAATAAATATTTAAAAAGATATTTTTTTGTTAAAAAGTGGGCTCAGATAAAGTCATAACTGCGAAATGGTTGCTCAATTAGTTGGCCGTTGCTCAATTAATTGGCCTTCCTAAATCGTCTTGTCAAAATCTAAATTGTAAAATCTTGTATTGTTATAAAGTTTCATCATCGCCCAAAATATTTATTTTATTACACATTTGTACACGTAAAGTCCGTCTTTTGTTTACGGAGGCCTCAAATTAATAATAATTTTTCATCGGCCATTGTATTGATACTTGATATGAATAAATAAACTTGAGAAAAATAAAGTCCGTCTTTGTAATGGGGTGGCCTCAAGTATCCGACGGAGAGATAATGTCATTGGCCAAGCATTTATTTTTTATGTAAATAAGTAAACTTTGAGAAATAAAAATTCGTCTTTTATCACGGATGTAACACCCCGTATTCAAGTACGTGTATTGGCGTATTCAAGTATGTGTATTGGTCTAATTTATATGGAATTAATTTTTTTATTTTATTTATACCGTAATTTTCCCGTCGATGGTTCCATGCGAAGGTTATTGAATAAGCTTTCCAAAGATATAAAGATTTCCAAAAACGGATAGGTTTCGGATATAATCGAGCACGTTCGAAACTATAAAACGGTGGTCGGGATATTTGAGAATAGTAACTCCCTTAATATAATGAACTGGGAGAGCTGCGACCTATGAAAAGAAATATTTTTGAGTCTTCTTTCCAATGCAATTGGTTTCATCCAAATACAACGTCTGAGTAAGGAGTTATACTCGTTTTACTTCAACCTATCAAAACAGATTTTTAGGGTCAATTTCAAACGACCATAACTCCTTGTACAGGACGAACGGGATGGCCTACTTTATATGAAATGAAATCCCTTTGAATTATCCTTCTAACGATATCAATTTCACCCAAATCCGATATCGGAGCAAAGAGTTATGGTCGATCTACTTTAACTTATCAAAACAGTCGACCAAAGGACAGATTTGACATTATTTAAATTTTAAAGGCATTTTGGTCATTTCCTATTATATTATGGACGGGAATATGTGTATATATACATGTATATGAGTTCAAAAACTCATTTTCATCATCAATCATTGAGAAAGAAAAAACCCTAGACAAATTTGACCTTTAAATTACTTTTGATTCAACCATAGAAATTCCAAAGTAATCCAATAACTGCGTTTGTCATCTCGAGAGTTTCGCACGACACCTATTATTTGTACAAACAGGATTGCATAATCAAGAGGTGAATTCTAAGGTATGAATATTGTTTGCCTTTGTTCTTTTCCATATGTATATGTGTAATAGAATATTATATGTATTGGTTGGTATTGAAAGGTGATGGAAATAGGGTTATGGACTATTTTGCATGGTTTGGTTGTATTGAATTGTGGAAAGTGGATATGGTAATTGAGTTATGGAAGGTGGATATGGTAATTGAGTTATGGAAGGTGGATATGGTGATATACTATTGAATTGATGATTATTTATGTGTATGGCTCAATTTGGTTTAATGGATTGGTTGGAAGGATAAATGAATCCAAACTTGATATTGGAGGATGTTATATGAATATGCATGGCATGTGAATGTAATTGGAGTATAAGAGGGTTAAAGTGACACCCTTTATGGTGTAATTAAGGCTTACTACTTAACCATTAGTTTGGTGAATTCAAATAATTGAATTGTGACGTTTGGTTGCTAATACTAGATTGCTATATATGTTCATTATAGATAAATAATCCGAAAAGATGGGAAGTCCATTTGGGACTAGTATTGAAGTTTGACAGTCAGGTATGTAAAGCATACTCTATACCATATCTTTGGCATGAAAGTGAACAATTGTTCTATTAAGAAAGTTTCCAAAGTTATTCAATAACATGTGATCCATAATGGTTTTGTATGATGTCCTACGTTACCAATGAACTTGTTTCCACCCTACAAGATGTCAAAATATTTCAATACTTACTTGTTTTCCAAATCTTACATGTTTACTGCACTAATGAATGTCAGAAGGTATCCGGTTACTCAAACAAGATCCATGTGCTATTAATGACTCCAAAATGTTTCATTGATATACCAATAAGTTCCTACTTCATTTTTATGGCATTGATGACTCCAAAACACTTCATTGATGTGCCAATGAGTTCTTACTTCATTGTTATTGCATTGATGGTCTATTTATATGTCTCTTATTGATGTATCATTGTTTCAAAGTATCAAAAATGCGGTGGCGACCGAAATAATAATCTCAAAGATTAATTGAACTAAGTGATGGAAGTTCTCTCTTATCGGGTGGTATCCCAGGGGCATAAGCCTATCATGGGTCGATCTCTATTTATGTGTTTATGGGTGGTATCCCAGGGGCATAAGCGTATCATGGGTCGATCCCAGTTGATATGTACTGGAGGCAGCCTAATGGTCATAGTACAGTACAGTAATGATTACAAAGATGATAAGAACGAAGGTAAAGTGATTGAATAAATACAATGTACAGGTTGTCACAAGTTCTAGTAAGTGTGGTTCACTCCTATTAGGATTTATTCACTTGTTTCTGATTTCTATTGAGCTCCTATATCATATGAGATTATCTACAGCTTTACATACTCAGTACATATTTTGTACTAACGTCCCCACAGGGGACCTGCAGTTCATGCTGCAAGCACAGGTACCTCAGCTCATACACCGCACAAGTAGGAGCCAGGATATCCAGTTGCTTTTGGTGAGCTCCAGTTTGCTTCGGGGCTTTCTGTGTCATATTCAGTCACTTTTGGTATTGTATAGAAGTTAGTTATATGGCGGGGTGTGTCCCGACCTTAGTTAAACTCTGTGTATTGTCTAGAGGCTTTGTAGACCTAATGTATAATCAAGGTGGTGTTTTGTTAATAGACGTGATGGCTCCAACGGCCAAATATTGTATATACATATATATGTGTGCTCGAGCTTATA